>NC_064856.1:103947161-104247161 GCF_024139225.1 Suncus etruscus
CACTTTACAGGCAAGAAACCACTTAAGCTTCAAGAGAGATCAATCAAGAATAGAATCATACATACATATGTATGTACACACTTAAGTTATCTTTATAAAACAAGGTAGCCAGCTAACATATTTCCAAGATTTAGGGAACCTTAGTACCTAATAACTCTAAAGTTTAGGCTATTAAATTATTTAAAATCTAGTAGAAAGAATTGACCTGGCCATGGCCTCAGGGCTTCTTTTGTATAGTAGTAATTTTGCAAGAATGATCATTTTTGGAATATTAAGGCATCTTCAATATTATTTCTGAATAAAGCCTAATATATATTTTTTTAAGATCTCTAAAATATATATAGAAAAGGTGTAAGAATACTCTTTTGATATTGCTAATAACCTTGTGGCATATTCTTATCTGCAGCACAATTTTATATACTTCAGATGCTCCTGCTGGTAGTTTTATGCCATTACAAAATCATAGACTTTATTCCACAACATTGAAATCTCATTTTACACTGATTTTTTGGCTCAAGAATGTGATTATTGACCCTTCATTGCTGGGGACAGGACCCCTCATCCTGTCAGCCGTCTATATTAAAGTCTGAATTTAGCCAATCAACATCAGTAGTGAGAACTTTAGGCAGAACTAAGCACGTGGGGCCGGAGAGATAGCACAGCAGTGTTTGCCTTGCAGGCAGCTGACCCAGGACCTAAGGTGGTTAGTTCGAATCCGGCGTCCCGTCCCATATGGTCCCCCGTGCCTGCCAGGAGCTATTTCTGAGCAGATAGCCAGAGTAACCCCTGAGCACCGCTGGGTGTGGCCTCAAAACAAAACAAAACAAAAAAGAACTAAGCATGTGTATATACAATTTCAGCCTATTTTACTCTGGGAACAACTGTACCAACTCTATGTGCCCCCCTAGATGTTTGGAGGTTTGCTACTTGTTAATAGTATGACTAACTTAACCTTTTCCTAATTTTCATTTTCTCTGTATTACAGATTCATAGTCATTGTGTTACTGAGTAATAGACATTATATATATATACTATATATATACATACATATATATATATATAATTTGGTTTTTGGGTCACACCCGGCAACGCTCAGGGGTCACTCCTGGCTCTAGGCTCAGAAATCGCTCCTGGCAGGCTTGGGGGACCATATGGAATGCCGGGATTCGAACCACTGTCCTTCTGCATGCAAAACAAATGCCTTACCTCTATGCTATCTCTCCAGCCCCTAGACGTATTTTTAAGATGAAATATTCTGCCATGTTAATACTCAGAATTGATCCTTTCTTGTATTTCATTTCAATATGCCTCTTCCTCCTTCCTTTTCCTTTCAAGTACTTTGAAAGCCAAATAGTTATAGTACTAACATTGAAATTCTTGGAAAATAAGCAGTTCAATAAGGCCAGCAACCTCTCTAGGACAATTAATTGGTAGACTCAGTTTTCCTCCAGCCCATTTGGAGTCTACTCCTTGATTTTTTTTTTTTTTCATTTTTTCCTTGTGTTTTGTTTGGGCTAACAATCACCAGAAAAGAAGTTAAAATTAGGTAAAGATAAAATACAAGTTGAAATGTTTCCATAGCCTTGGATGAAAGATGTCTTGCAAATTCATAATGCCTATTTCCACACTAATTCTGGGAATTCAGAAGGTAAATGAAATTTTTTTATTTTTTTATTTTTGGGTCACACCTGGCAGCGCTCAGGGGTTACTCCTGGCACTGTGCTCAGAAATTGCTCCTGGCAAGCATGGGGAACCATCGGGGATCCTGGGATTTGAACCACCCTCCATCCTGGAGCGGCTGCATGCAAAGCAAACACCCTACCCCTGTGCTATCACTCCAGTCCCAATGAATCATTTTTATTTATTTATTTATTTATTTGTTTGTTTGTTTGTTTATTTATTTATATTTGGTTTTTGGGCCACATTCAGTGGCACTCGGGTTACTCCTGGCTCTGCGCTCAAGAAATCACTCCTGGCAGGCCCGGGGGACCATAGGGATGCCGGGAATCGAACCTGGGTCTGTCTCAGGTCGGCAGCCTGCGAGGCAAATGCCTTACCACTGTGCTGTTGTTTCGGCTCCATAAAAGGGCCTTATATCTCACTTGTACAGCAGGTTAATTCTAGGTCTTGAGGGACTGTCTATTTCTCAAGCTTACTATTGATTTTTCTGTTACTCTCCCTTTTGCAGTTAGACCTAACCCTTCTGCCTTCTAGGTTTCTGGCTGATTCTTAATGTCGCGTTTTGCCATCATCCCATACACTGATAAGCTCTTCCTTCCCCTCCTCTCAGAACCTGATTTTTCTCCAGCCTGGAGTGGTCACCTGTGACTTCAGATGGAGTTGGAGTTGGAATGGTCTTTCCAAGAGCGAGAGCAACCCATTCCTTTGTTTCCGTGTAACTACCCTTGGACTTGACACAGCCAACAATCTAGCCCTGGAGGAATTCTGTCGGCCTAATACAACCCTGAATTCTTCTCCACACCTTCTCCTGCCCCACCAACTCCGAAGTGCCTTCTCTCCAGGATGATGAAGGAGCCCTTTGTGTTTCTTCATTCCTACGTGTCAAAGTATATGTTGTGCCTTGAAAAGCTTAGCTGAAGCTTTCCCAAGGTGCTGTGTTTTCTACCTCAGGGAGTATTCTTCTCCTAGAAATTGCTTTGATTTTGGTGGGACTGCAGTAGTTGCCTCGTAAAAGAAAAGGGGTTCTTCCAAGTTTGGCAGTGATAAGGCTTGGAGACCTGAGGCTTCCAGCAGGCAGGATCCTGATCCTATTTGACATTGGCTTTGTCAGAAAATACGAGGGACTAGCAGTTGTCATTTTGGGCTTAGAACCTGGCTTGTTTGAATTCTGCCTGAAATTATCTTCGGTGTGATGACCGACCAACTTTGATCTCTATGTATATTGTATTTGCTCATGTTTACTCAAGGAGGCAACAGGATGACAGTCACTCAAGGCTACCATCTGTTAGCTTTGAATGTCATGTTTCCATGTCTGAGTCTTGAAAACTGGCTGTTGGCCATGCTCGGGGAAACCATTGCCTTGAGACCAAAACTAACCAGGCACTGAAAATTGGGCCAGGGGCTAGTCTCGGGTTCTGGACATGTTTCACACAGAATGAATTTCAGTCACTCATTTCATGCATCCAGATGTATATTTTTAAAATTGTGTTTGAGGTGCATATACATAGATGTGTGTGTTTCTCAGGAAATACAAAACTAAGAAAAGGATATTTATGACCTTAAAAAAGAACTACCCCAGGGGGTCGGAGAGATGGCACAGCATTAAGGCATTTGCCTTGCATTTAGCTGACCCAGGACAGATCTGGGTTTAATTCCCAGCATCCCATGTGGTCCCCCGAACCTGCCAGGAGTGACTTCTGAGCACAGAGCCAGGAGTAACCCCTGAGCACCACTGGGTGTGGCCCCCAAAACAAACAAACATACTGGTGAGGCTGAAAATGATGGAAAGAAACATTTACTTAGCTGTAAAACAAATTTCTATTAAATAGGATTTTCCCATGCCATTGACATATGTACTGTTCCCTGGAGTATGATTGTGGATATTTGGTGGTGATAACTAAGTTGTCATTCTGCTTTTCTGCTTAGCAGACAGAAATTGGGACAAGTTTTTATTATTTTTTTGGGTCACATTTGGCGGCAGCACTCAGGGGTTACTCCTGGCTCTGTGCTCAGAAATTGCTCCTGGCAGACACTGGAGATCATATGGGATGCCAGGATTTGAACCACCATCTGTCCTAGATCAGCTGCTTGCAAGGCATACGCCCTATCACTTTTATCACTCCGGCCCCTGAAATTGGGACAAGTTTTGACACTTCTCCCTACCTGTGGCCAAAGCTACGCTTGACCTTAGATTGTCCTGTAGCCATGTGGTGACTGGGATAGTTTCTACTGGCATAGTTTCACTGATGTTGCCTGGGATCGTTTTACTCTGGGACTGAGTTCTGTAGGGGCAGATCAGGACCTGTTTTTCCCAATGCCAGAATGAACTTGAGTGGTCCTGTCTTCTCCAATTCTTGTCAAGGAGGAAGCAACAGCAGGGAATTCTCAAGTTTAGTCATTGGCAGACCCACTGTGAGCTCCTTAGCTTTCCTGCTTCTGGCCCCAGTTTTGTATTTCTGCTCTGACCATGCTTTCTGGACAGGATGAGCACCCTAATCCAAGCATTGCCCATTCGCTTCCTTCAAGAAGGCTCCTTCACTCCATTATTGCCCGGTACTCAGACTGAGCCTGAAGTTGGGGGTGGGTGAGGGATGGGAGGGTGTCCTTGTTGCCCCTGGCTGTGAAGTCTGACTGAGAACTGGTCCTGCAGATTGGGGCAGGTAAGCTGTAATAAGAGTCCTCTGCTCTCCGGAGATTGGAAGCCTGGGACTTAAGACTTGGGAATATAAGTGAAGGTATTGTGTCATTGTCACCCTTGTGTTTATTTTTTAAATGTAAACTTGATTATTTTATTGCTAATTTAAAAATAAATGACTTTATATTGATTATGAAACAGATCTGCCTCTATTTTCCTGAAAAAAACGACATGATCTGGTGCCACCACGTGATGGGTGCTACTTAGGTTTCTGGAAAAGGGCTAGAAATCTGTTTGCTTGCTTGTTTTAGGACATACCCAGTAGTATTCAGGGCTTATTCCTGACTTTATTCTGGGGAAAATACATGTGATGCCAGAGATCGATCCCAGGTCAACTGTGTGCAAGGCAAGTATCTTACCCGCTGTTACTTTCTGTTCAGACCTTAGCATCTTTTAAAACTGTTCATCAAAAGGTCTAATTTTCACCCAAAATGACTTAACATTTAAAGAAACCAATGCAGCCATATAGTTTCAGTTTTTTGGTGCTCTGAAAAGAATCTAAGCCACTCATTGAGAACATGTGGCTCGAGTGGGAAGTGGGGCAGGCCTGGCATCGTAGACAGTATCCCTCCGAGATCACTGTTGCTGTTGAGTCTCTGGTGACTCACTGTGAAGCAACACTTCTATCAGTCTCTGTGTTCTTGAAGCCAGATCCATCTTCCCTTTCCTTCTGGCACTCCTTTCTCTTCACATCCTTGTCCATGCCTAGATCCCCCTCTCTCTGGGCACCCGTGTGCATAATGCTGATGTTTCTCCCATGCTTTTCCTTTCCCAATCTGGATGAGCAGAAGAAGATCATGATCATGATCTGCTGTGTTATCCTCGCCATCATCTTAGCTTCTACCATCGGGGGCATATTTGCCTGAAAAAGGTGAGACGTTAGCGGAGAGGGACCAAGCCTCTTCAAACTTATAACTTAGGATATTTTTATTGAGTGGCCCCACTCTAGGGGGAATTAGGTACTAGAGAATGGGGAAAATCAAAGGGAGGAAGAGAAAATTTCATGAAGGGGAAATGAGGGGTGAGTAGTGAGTTAATAGGTTGATGGGCAAGGAGACTGGTACATTCTGTTCTACATTCTGCTAGCAGAATGGTTAAGGATATTGAGTTTCTTCAGGAAATCTCTAGATCTTGGCAGGGGAAAAGGGCAAAAGGTGACAGAATTAGTTCTTGTATTGGAAGCACCCTGATCTTTTGGGAAGAATACAGTAGAAACAAGTGAATTTCTTTAGAAGGTTACAACAGACCTATTTAACATTAGAAGAGCATATCCATATGAATTTAAATTCTTATCCCTGCAGGAGAGGGACTTGGTGAGCCTGACCTTGCATTTCTTACCATATAATCTATGATTCTTCCCTCCAATTTTTCTTCTTTCTTCAGGCAGATGGATCCTCGAAGGGCATTTCTAATCGTTCTACCACTACTATGGTGCCATCACTGCAGAGCCCTCAACTACTCCACTTCCCATTGTGAAACCTCTTATGACACAGGATAGTAATCAGAAAAAGATATCTGTTAAATTATGCAAAGGAGGCTTATGAAAATGCAGAATTGGGTGGTGGCTGAGTTGAAAGAACAGGGTGTACAACAATCGGTGTGTTAGGAAGATGGTTTAAAGGCACTACAGTCTAAACACCTAATAGAAACTTTAACAGGGAAATAGAACTTAAAACTTAACACTGTGGATATTACTAGGCTCTTATTTGAACTGATCTTAAGTTGATCGGGGCAGTAGTTATTGCTGCTCTTCTATGTCTCTTTTTTTTGGTTTGTTTTGTTTTTGGGTCACACCTCATAGTACTCAGGTTACTCCTGGCTCTGCACTGAAATCTCTCCTGGCAGGCTCCAGGACCATATGGGATGCCAGGAATCGAACTGGGGTCTGTCCGGTGTTGGCTGCATGCAAGGCAAACTCCCTACCAATGTACTATCGCTCCAGCTCCATAGGTATCCTTTTGGAATGAGTTTACATCCACATCCTTCTTCAGGGTCTTACAGGACTATTAAAATGAAGCCTGATAAAAGGTACTATGCACGTTCTGCTCACTGTTGTATCCCAGAGCTTTGCACTGTGCCAAAGACAGGGACTTAATCACCATTCTTACATCGAAACTTTGATTTCTGTTTGTGGGTGAATCCTTTTGGATTTCATTACGCCATCAGGGTTTATTAGTATCAGAGCAAAGTAAAATATGCCTGAAAATAAGCTGCAAAAAACTCCACCAGTATCTTGGTATCTAAAAATATAAAAACACTTACATTCCAGCAGGTGTTGTTAATGTAGTCAGCAGTATCTCACTCTACAGAGGCTGGCTCCAAGTCTGCAGTTAGGAAACTAAAGTTTATGTTATTGGGGGAGCTCCCAGCACTCAACAGTATACTGCTTTATGCATAAGAGCAAAGATGATACGAAGAAATGAGGCCATTGCATCACTCACTTAATTGATGATAGCTGAAACTGATTTTGCTGGGCAGGAATGTGTGTACCAAACTGTCAACACATATTCAGTCTGGAGCCTTAGAGACAGGACAGCTGGTCTTGCACATGACCAACTGGGTTTGATCCCTGGCATTCCTTATGGTCTCCCGAGCCCTGTTAGGAATGATCCCTGAGCAAGAGCCAGGAGTAAACCTTAAGCACTGCTGGTGTAGTCATAAACAAACCAACAAATAAGCAAATCTCCAGTTCAAGGTTCTGCTGCCCTAATATAACTAACTCAGCAATTAGTCATAACTTGAGTACACTAAAATTACATCAAAATACCTGGCAATTCTTTTTTTTTTTGGTTTTTGGGCCACACCCGGTAATACTCAGGGGTTACTCCTGGCCATGCGCTCAGAAGTTGCTCCTGGCTTGGGGGACCATATGGGACGCCGGGGGATCTAACCATGGTCTGTCCTAGGCTAGTGCTGGCAAGGCAGACACCTTACCTCTAGCGCCACCATGCCATCCCACCTTGCAATTCTTTTATTTATTTATTTATTTATTTTGGTTTTTGGGCCACACCCGGCGGTGCTCAGGTTACTCCTGGCTGTCTGCTCAGAAATAGCTCCTGGCAGGCACAGGGACACCGGGATTCGAACCAACCACCTTTGGTCCTGGACCGGCTGCTTGCAAGGCAAACGCCGCTGTGCTATCTCTCTGGGCCCCCACCTGGCAATTCTTGATGACTACACCCAATAGTATCTGGGTTACTGCTCACTCTGCAGAAATCAATCCTGAGAGGCTAGAGCAATAGCTCAGTGGTAGGGTGTTTGCCTTGCATGCAGTTGACCCAGGATGGACCTGGGTTTGATCCCCAGTGTTCCATATGGTTCCCCAGTCAAGAGTGATTTCTGAGTACATACCCAGAAGTAACCTGAGTGTCACTAGGTGTGGCCCAACCCCCCAAAGCACTTCCAGGGGCCCAGTGATAGCATGGCAGGTAGGGTGTTTTACCTTGTACACAGCTGACCTGGGTTTGATCCCTGGTATCCCATATGGTCCCAAGCCTGTCAAGAGTGATTTCTGAGCTCAGAGCCAGGAGTAACCCATGGGTTACTCTGCTGGGTATGGACCCCTCCACACACATCGCTGGCAGGCTCAGGGACTATATGGTATACCTGGGATCAAATCTGAGTTGGCTGTGTGCAAGACAAATGGCCTACTGTTGTGCTATTGCTCTAGTCTCACAATTGATGAATTTATAGTTTTTTTATGTGAATTATTATAATTTGAAAATAAATTATTTTCTCTGCTGGCAATGTTTTAAGGGAGTGAAGTGACATTTTAGTCAGTGTGCTGTTTTCCATCTTTCAAAAGAAAATGGTTGAAATTTTTTTAACAATTTGTGTTTCCTTTAAATTGAACAGGGGGTGGAAAAGTATTGCTGACTAATTCTAAAAAAATATTTTATCTTGTTAAAGGGAATTGGGACCATGGGACCTTAAGTTGGATAGGCCCCTCATTTATCTGGCAAGGATTTTCTGTGTAGCACACTGCCACTGGAATCAGTGGGGATACAAGGACAGAGCCACTTTCCTTTAGAAAACTTCAGACATAGTAAAGGCCAGCTTCAGTGTCCATTTCTATCAGCTCTTCCTACTATAAGGCAGCTATGCTCCTTGCCATTTAGCCTAAAATCCCTCCCTTCCACAACTGAGAGCTGGTTAGCTTAGCATAATTATCGGTTTGAATCATAAATAAATATCTTCTGAATCAATTATAGTGTCATTTTTTTCCTTTTCTCCCCCAAGCCATTTTGAGTTACTATTTACCACTAGTAAAAAGTGTTTGCATGACTATTTACAACTAGACGAGTGAACATGAAGGTCATGATTATTCAGTCAGGATGGGAGATATAAACATGTAAATATGTGCCTTGGCCTGAAAGATAATCCTTTTGTCAGGAAGAACCAGAGCTCTTAGCTCTTAGAAACCGGTTGGTTAATACATTTATGCAATGAAAACTGACCATCGAGAAGTTGCATCTTGAGATACTCCAACTTTAAATGCCAAACGCTGTACAAAATAAACAAGCAATGCAGTCTTCCCAAGGTGATCTATTTGTATGCTGCTACTTGACTGTGCACACTCAGAGGTCCCCGACACTTGAAAATTAGACTGGGGGGGTGAGGGATAGAGTCCGGCTTTCTCAACAGTCTACTGCATACTTGTTTCCACATCCTCATTATACACGTTCAGGCAGGTAGAACTTGCCCCAGTATCGCCCCTTCTGGGTCAAGTCATATGGGCTCAGTACTTTGCGGATACCCAGCATGTTGGCAGTGGCTATGCGCTCAAAGGTCCAGGGGTTCTGGTTGTTCCGTTCTCGCTCTTCTTGCTGTTTTCGCATCTTCTCCAGGGTCTCCCGGCTCACGGCCTTTGCAGGGAAGGGCAACTTGTGTGCGACCTGGTTGAGTAGATTCTTCACCTCCTCGAATTCACAGCGCCCACCCATCTCGACTATGAGGCGACCAGCCTTCACGGGTGTCACGTAGTGATCAATGGCACCTTTCCCTCCTCCCATGCGCTGCCCCACCCCCTTGCGAGTGATGGGCTTGAAAGGTGCTGGCACTCGCCAGAGGGCAAACATGTTCTTGGCGTCCATACCACGGTTGATTGTCAGGCGCATCATTTCAAAATGGCCCCAATGGAGATAGCCACCGCCCAGTGCCTAAAAGTGAACAGAAAAATTTGAAAACATTCCCTATGCTTACAGACTGTAATCTCTCTCTCTCTCTCTCTCTCTCTCTCTCTCTCTCTCTCTCTCTCTCTCTCTCTCTCTCTCTCAATAGTAAAATGGCTTCAACAATGCATGTAAAGATAAAAACAGTATTTAGGGAAGAAAAAGAATGGGGGCTGGAGAGATAGCATTGAGGTAGGGCATTTGCCTTGCATTCAGAAGGATGGTGGTTTGAAATCCAGGCATCCCATATGGTCCCCTAAGCCTGCCGGAAGTGATTTCTGAGCATAGAGCCAGGAGTAACCCCTGAGCATTGCTGGGTGTGACCCAAAAGAATGGGCCCACCCACTTCAGTGGATAGATAGGCAATGACTCTTTGAGAAGGAGATACTTAAAGCTGAGGCCCAAATTGTTAAGAACTAGCTCAGGGAAAAGATGAATGTTCCAATTTAGGAGTGACATCAGAAAGACCTGGGAGAATTTAAGCAAAGCCAGGGGAACTAGAGTAAGAGGGACGGGAAATAAGTCCCACTCAACACCTGTTTGTCTAAGTACTGACATCAAGTCTTGAAGAAGCTACTCATGGAGTAAAGAAACACCTACATCCTATGTTGTTTACTTTTTAATGTAGATGTTTGTTCATTTTGAGCAGGGGTCTTCAAACTTTTTAAACGGGGTCAGTTCACTGTCCTGACTGTTGGAGGGCCAGATTATAGTCAAAACAAAAATTATGAACAAATTTCTATGCACACTGCATATATCTTATTTAGAAGTGAAGAAACAAAATGGGAATAAATACAATACATGGCCCGTGGGCCGTAGTTTGAAGACCCCTGATTTTGAGGAAAGGGAGGGGATGTTCTCCCAGCTGTACTAGGACTACCAGGGCTATCCTTAGCTATGTAGAGGAGGCCATATGGTGCCAGAGATTGAACTTTATCTCCTCAGTCCAAGGATATTTTTATGTTTAGGAGACTTGAGAGTATCTCCTGCTCCAATTATTGAATAAACTAGGCTGTATCTCTTCCTTCTGCTTTTATATTACATTCACATTGAACATCATCTAAAGACTATTAGAAAATAAAAAACACATCTCATGCCACAGAGATTGGCGCGCATCACAAAGAATGAGAACAAGCAGAAGTGGCGGGGATGTGAAGAGAAAGGAACTCTTAATCACTGCTGGTGGGAATGCCGTCTAGTCCAACCTTTATGGAAAGTGATATGGAGATTCCCCCAAAAACTGGAAATTGAGCTCCTATTCGACCCAGCTATACCACTCCTAGGGATATACCCTAGGAACACAAGAATATAATACAAAAATCCCTCCTTACACCTATATTCATTGTAGCACTATTTACAATAGCCAGACTCTGGAAACAACCAAGATGCCCTTCAACAGATGAGTGGCTAAAGAAACTGTGGTACATATACACAATGAAATATTATGCAGCTGTCAGGAGAGATGAAGTCTGAAATTTTCCTATACATGGATGTACATGGAATCTATTATGCTGAGTGAAATAAGTCAGAGGGAGAGAGATAGACACAGAATAGTCTCCCTTATCTATGGGTTTTAAGAAAAATAAAACGTTTTTGCAATAATCCTCAGAGGCAAAAAGAGGAGGGCTGGAAGGAGGGCTCATGACATGAAGCTCACCACAAAGAGTGGTGAGTGCAGTTAGAGAAATAACTACACTGAGAACTATCATAACAATGTGAATGAATGAGGGATTTGGAAAGCCTGTCTGTCTAGAGGTGCGGTGGGGAGGAGGGAGATTTGGGACATTGGTGGTGGGAATGTTGCACCGGTGAAGGGGGGGTTCTCTACATGACTGAAACCCAACTACGATTATATTTGTAATCAAGGTGTTTAAATAAAGATATTAATAATAAAAAAGAAAAGAAAAACTGGTGACAGTCCTAATAAGACCCAAGGGATAGTGAGAATTCTTAACACAGGTAATGAGATCTGGTTAATCCCTGTCTTCTACTAAGTGGTAGGTCAGATATTCCAAAATTTATCTGGTCTACCAACCCCTTTTCAGATAAAAAAAAAAAAAAAGACTTAAGCGTCCCCTGAAAATCTACGTTTTAAGTGAACAAATAGAAAGATCCCCATCATGCCCATTACACTGGAAGCTAGGACAGCACCACCTATAACCCAGTGCCTGCAGGTGGCAGTGCTGAGCACTTTGGGAAAAATGCTCCAGCTGTATGCTGAGCTTACCAAGATTGCAAATTTGCCTTCTGTGAACTCAGTAGCTTCAGTAGAAGGTCCCCGTATGTCTTTCAAGTTTTTAGGTTCTCTTCTCACTTTTGGTACAAGTGGTACTCTTTCGACAAATTTAAGTTTGGGTCTTTCAGGAATGGAAACATCTAGAAGGAACACAGACAACCAAGATCAAGTAATGTTATACAAAATCAAAGGATTAATTTTCTTCCTGGAAAGCCCCCCAATTTTTTTTTTTATAATTTAATCACTATGAGATACAAAGTTACAAAGCTGTTCATGACTGAGTTTCTCTCAATCAATGATCAACAGCCAAGCTTTCACCTGAAAGACTTTTAAGTATCAGATGATAATCTTAAAAAAGAAACAAATAAAAACTAAGTTGAGTAGAGATAGGATGCTTGCCTTGCAAGTGGCTGACCAGGGTTCAATCCACAACATTCTTTTGTCCCCCGCCCCCCCCCCCCCATGTCCCCCAGACCAAAAAGAAAAAGAAAACACACAAAACTAAGTCAAAGTATCACTGAACTTAATGAAAATGTTTCTGCACCCTTAAAACTAGCTAAGTTTTGGGCCTGGTGAGATAGCACAGCAGCGTTTGCCTTGCAAGCAGCTGATCCAGGACCAAAGGTGGTTGGTTCGAATCCCGGTGTCCCAAATGGTCCCCCGTGCCTGCCAGGAGCTATTTCTGAGCAGACAGCCAGGAGTAACCCCTGAGCAACGCAAGGTGTGCCCCCCCCCAAAAAAAAAAAACTAGCTAAGTTTTAACCTTGAAACCAAAATGCATTTATTATCAACTGTGTAAGGAAAAGATTAGAGATATAGGTGGTCAAAGAATACTAGTTAACTTATTTTTACAGATATGTACTTAGTGCTTAAGTTGGGAGAATTAACTTCACAGTCTTGATTTTTTCAAAACTTCCTCTTGAAAAACAATTTTAGACAATTTTAACATATACAGCAAAGGCACAGTGTACACACACACATACAACACACACACACAATTCCGCTTACTATGTAAGTACTGAGGAAGAGCATCAAAAATGATAACAGCATTCTACACAAAACTAGCTAAGTGGGGTCAGAGAGATAGCATGGAGGTAAGGCGTTTGCCTTGCATGCAGAAGGTCGGTGGTTCGAATCTCAGCATCCCATATGGTCCCCTAAGCCTGCCAGGAGCGATTTCTGAGCATAAAGCCAGGAGTAACCCCTGAGCACTGCAAGGTGTGACCCAAAAAACCAAAAACAAACTAGCTAAATTCTGCCACAGTCCTGTTGGGATACTAATGACTGAGGCTTCCTTTAATTAGTACTGTTTCTTTCTTTTTTTTGGGGGGGGGGATCACACCCGGCAGCGTTCAGGGGTTACTCCTGGCTCTAGGGCTCAGAAATCGCTACTGGCAGGCTCGGGGGACCAAATGGGATGCCGGGATTCGAACCAACGACCTTCTGCATGAAAGGCAAACACCTTACTTCCATGCTATCTCTCCGGCCCCAGTACTGTTTCTTTACACAATAGCTTTTCACACTGAGATCTGTACCTATCTTACACAGTGCTGTCGAGGGTGGATAAGCTGAGATGCAGGCCACTCATCTTTAGTACATACCATGATTGGACAATTGAGGAGGGAGGGAAGAAATTAACCTGTAAATCATTTAAAATGTTTGTATAGTAAAACAAACATGGCTTTATGGCAAACACAGGAGTCTTAAATATCAAATCATTGTTTTTTTATGTATGCCATACCCAACAGTGCTCAAGAAAAGAACCCAGGGCTCTTGCATGCCAGCATATTTTTGCTCAGCCCATTGAGCTCTTTCTTATCCCAAATATCAACTTATAAAAGGGTAGTAAGGGTTACAAAAACTCCCCTCTCCTGTTTTCAATCTCTTCCAGAGGCATTCAATAACTTTTGTCTAGCCTGGAGTCCACCTGTACTAACAAGGCCAGGAAAAGTTACATGTAGAATATAGTGGCCTATGCATGGCTCCACTTCACTTTTGAAATTTCCAATGATTTTTTAAATTTATATAATTTTTATCTGGGCCACACCCAGTATGCTCAGGGGTTACTACTGGCTCTGCACTCAAAAATCACTCCTGGCAGATTGGGGGAGGACCATGTGGGATGTTGTTTCCTGGGTCGGTAGTCTGCAAGGCCCAAACGTCCTGCCCCTGTACTATAGTTCCGGCCTCCAATGATTTTTTTTTAAATAGTAAATCAGGTTTATGGAATTGTGGCTTACCTTAAGTGTCTTATATTTAGAAATTAGTACTTATTACATGATAACAGCAAATGCCTGCACCTCTGTCACCCTTATCTAGAAAAATCTATTAGTTCAAGGATGGACAAGGGCCACACAAGGTGGCAGGTGGGTCTTTGGGGACCCCACTGCTAGCTTGCTTTATCAAAGTGGGGACCTCTTCTGGGCTCTTTCTTCTCTTTGCGAATGCATGCAGAAAATTAGGAAGCTTCTACACAGGAAGAGGAAAACAAGCGGGCAAAAGCCCTCTAAAGTTCTCACCCTCAAAAGTCGGCACGGGGAGTAGAGTCTTGAGACCTGCACAGGTGGGGGCGGTGGCCCAGGAATCTAGAAAGACAGAAATCAAGTTAGAGGGCAAAGATGACAGACAGGCTTGGGTCAAGGTGCTCGTCAGGGCTGTTGGTTCTCAATAGAGCCCTGGGGTGAGGAGGGTGCATGGGTGACAACAGCAAAAATGGGGAGCACTCAAAGAAGACAAAGGACAAGACTTGAGAACTGAAAAAGTAAAATGGAAAAACTGTCCCAAGGTAGACTGAAGTCGTTAAGATAGAAAATATGACAGCTGGATGGTCTTAATTCAGAAGATGGTTGAAGGCCCCAAAATGGAGATCCAAGATGACCTGAGATAGAAAGAAGCCTTGGCCTGAAGACTTAAAATTTTATCCACACAAACGGGCTCATATCTAGATGGGTGAAGACTAATAGAAATTAGGTGGGAAACTCAATACCAGCCAGTGACCTACAACCTGTGCCTAAAAGAAACCCTAAGACCAAAATAAATCCCCCAAAAAAGAGCCTTAAAAATAAAATAAATGGGGAGCACTAAGCGAGACTGGGGTGGTGGTGGTGTAGCCTGTAAGGCTGGTAAACCCAAGAAAGAAACAAGGTGTTTTTTGGGGTGAGGTTAGGGGGCCCATTCATGGGCATTTGTTCCCCTTCTTCCCCCCTGCATGGGATGAGACGGCTCTTGGGGCGCAGCCACCATCCCCATCTTTGGGTTCCCTCAATCCCTGGGATCTGCTACATGGACCCAGGGGGGCGACCTGCCAGGCCAGAAGCAGCTACAGGGCCTAGGAAGGGGAAGGCTTTAGGGAAGGACCAAAGGAATTGCGGACCTGAGAGGGGACCTCGCAGGAGCGGCGCGGCGGTGCGGGCCAGCAGACGCCACATGGCCACGAATATGCCACCTCGCCGGGCTGGCTTCCCACCGCCACGACCACAGCGGCCACGTCGGCCCGAAGAAACCAACCACGATGGTGTCCGCTTGTCCGCTCCCGATGGCGTTTGGCGGCGGCACCGGAAGTTCCGTTCCGGCGGTCCGCTCCTCCGACTTCCGCAGGAAGAAGAAGAAACCAGAACTCCTTCACTTGGGTTCCGGCTCCACTTTGGTTCCGGCCCTAGGGAGACCTTGTCATCTCCTGGTTTCTTTCTTCTTTTATTCCATGGATTTTTTTTTATCCCATTTTTTTCCTCTAAGCTTGAATGAAAGATTAGGCTTCTTTATATTTCTGATGCCCTGTTTCTAAGAGATCTCTCAGATACATGAAAAAAATGTTAATATTTATCATGACCTTCAACTTGACTCTGCTCTTGCAGTGTGTCATGTGTTTGAATAGGTTGGCAATGCCTTGAAGTCTTACTGCATAACCATGAGAGAATTCCACTTTACTGGTTCCATACCAGGAGTGAAAGAGTTCACTTTCTCAAGGTCATACATACATTAGGAAACAACTATCAGAATTTGAACAAATCTTTTTCATGCCACAGACCCCAGTGAACTGACACCATCAGAATTTGTTGTCACAGGTAAAAGGAAATAACATACAATATTATGTGGAGAATGTTGGTTAAATATTTCTATGACCCCCCTCCCCAAAGCATTTAGTATTTAAAATGACAGATTCCTTATCCCCACCAGTTTCTAGGACAAACGGACTTAACAAATTGTGAGTGGGGGTCAGAGTGATAGCACAGCAGAACAGGCCCCTGTTTGAAGTTCAGCATCTTGTATGGTCCCCCAAGAGCCTTTAGGAGTAATTGCAGAATGCAGAGGCACAAGTAACCCCTGAACACTACTGAATGTGGCTCAAAACAAAAGAAACATGATCTTCAACAAAACAAAACAAACTGTGACGGAAGCCTTATTCTTAAATCAAAGTAAATGTATGCCCCTCTCCACTAACTTCATAAATGACAAAAAATAAAACATGTAACTCTGGTGAAGCTAGTGGGAGACACTGAATCTACTTCACTAGAATTAGTGTTACTGTTTTTTTTTTTAATAGCCAATAATTTGCGTGGGGATTTTAGGATACAGCAAGAGGTGCTCAGGATTTACTACTGACTCTATGCTCAGGAATCACTCTTGCAGTGCCAGGAATAAAACAAGGAATTAGATCCTAATCTCTTTGATCTCTATCCCAGAATGATTTGCAGTTTACAAAGAGCTTTCCTATCTACATAGTTTATCTTATTAAAATCCAGTTTTGTAGACTATAGTGGTAGAAACAGGGCACTAAAAAGTATTCATTTAATAGATATCTATTATGAGAAGTGCCTTCCTCACTGGGGTGAAATTCGTTTACGTGTGTTCCAGAACTTTGAAGCTAAATTAGATTCAATTCAGTCCTGGGTATTTCCAGTTCTTATGGAAGAATGTTTGCCTTAGGTCATTCATACAGCTAACCAAAGGCAAGAACAATAGCATACAGTTTTCAAGTGGGAGGAAATTAGTTGGTAGCAATCTTCCTTCTTATCCATTCATCTGTGCAAATATAATTACCATAATTGAACACTCGCCTTAAGAAAATTTAGACTTTACCAGCTCCAGCCACAAGAGGGCACAAAAGCACTTTATTGTAATAGAAACGACCAAAAACAAAAAAACAAAAACAAAAAACCAAACCACACATGGTCAGTAGACCTCACTAGGGCACTCAAGACAACCATTTATTATTTATTAAAGTGCTAACACAAAGAATTGTAAACTTTTTATAGGACTTGCACTGTTGGTATTGCCAAAGCAGCTCCAGTGGATTCTGTGACAAGGTGTAAGCCATGCTTTCGGACCTGAGGCAAAAGCTTCACAGTAGTTAGTCTCCTGGAACAGTCACAGGTGGTACCGGAGCAAGAAAATATTCCTCACGTCATGTACTGCTTCTGGAAACAATGATGATTGTTTTTCTTACTCCATGCAACAGTAACCTGGAAACACTGTGTTCTATAGAAAACCCACAATATAACATTTGAGAGCACATTAATTATTTTATGAATCACACAGAACCTTTCGAGAATGATTTTTTTAGAAAAGAAGCCTTTGGCAGAAAAATCAAGGAATTTTGCTTAAAAGCTATCACTAATATCCTTAAGAATAATAAAAGCAAGAATCATTTAGCCACAACTTTGGATCAGTTACAAGTAGAAGAGTTTCTCATAGAAGAATCTAGGAAAAGCCCATTGCACAAAACCTGACAGCTGGAGACACTTGAATGACTGTGACAGATTCATATGAGTGTCCCTATAAAAAGGAAGAAATAGGCCAGGATAAGGAAACAGGATTTCTTATGTTCCTACGAAAAAAGCAAGGCACACAATAGTTATATCTATTACAGGGCAAATGATGGGAACCACCTATATATATATATAGGGCTAGACTATGGCCTACTTAGCATAGGATTAACTACACCTGATCTCTTACTTTATACAGGAGTGTATGATGAGGCTGGTAACAGATGAGTGGTGCATAAGGAAAAACAGTGTTTTATTATAAATTGCCCTTTTTAAAAATATTAATAAGAGCAATACTTCTTTCGTGTCATTTTACACAGGAACAAAAGGATTTACTAAAAAGGCAAATAAAGAAGGCTGTGGAAGGCTTGGACCAAAGCAGTACATGACTGGAGACTGAAACCTGGACCCCCAAACATAGATTTAAAATTGTGGATTTATAACATATTAAATATAACAAAAATCCTGCTCATAACTCAGGCTGGGCAGGCTTCTAAAATCAAGCAAAGATGAACCACATTAACCACTAGTCTTAGGTCATATAGTAAATGCAGACAATCACCAGAGTGCCATTGTTTAAAAATAGTAAGATTCGGGTCCGGAGAGATAGCATGGAGGTAGGGCATTTGCCTTGCATGCAGAAGGATGGTGGTTCAAATCCCAGCATCCCGTATGGACCCCCGAGCTTGCTAGAAGTGATTTCTGAGTGTAGAGCCAGAAGTAATTCCTGAGCGCTGCCAGATGTTACCCCCAAAAACCAAAAAATAAAATAGTAAAATTCTATCTGATTCTTGATAAGGTCAGCATGCCTAGAAAACTGCTAATATGTGTTAAATATATGTTGGAATAAGGAACCTGTAAATTGATGCATGTTGATTTTTTGCCAATATTCTGCTATTAGATGTATGAATAACCTAAAGAAATAAATGCAATTGCTCTGTAGTGGAGGCTCAAGCCAAAGCTCTTAGCCACTTTCCAGCGCCCAAGACTTTGAGTCTTTTGTTTCGCCGACCCCTTGCCCACCTGTCTTCTGAGAAGGGCCCTAGTGCTGTCCTCTGACGACTGAGTGGGTCTGTGGTATAGAATCCCCTTCCTGTCTCCATCCTTATCAATGCAGAGGGACACATCCTAATTCCATTTATAATAAGTGCACCTGGGTCTGTGCAATTCAGAACCTCCTTTTCTTATTAAGGTATATGTTACTTCCCATTTAAGGAAAGCATGCGCCAGATGTGGTTTTTTTCCTTCCCTGGTGCAGTGCCTTTCCTCTAAAAGAATTATTTGCCAAAAGGCCCGCTTATCGAAGTCAATCATTTGACCCTTTGCATGGATCATTGGCAGTAATTCCAACATGGCTGTAACATTACATTTTTTTCTCTATTTGGCCACTATAGAAATCCAGCCTCATCTCTCCTACAGACAAAGAAATGTCAGTACCAAAAGCCCACCAAAAGTTCCCTGCTGGCTAGTTCCTATAACCTGGCGCCAACAGCTTGTTTTTCTGAGTCTAGCTCTATGATGGTAAACAATTATTTATGTCCCCCCTAAAATCTATTTTGCAGCTACTACATAGACATCATAAATATCATCATAAATATCTCTCCTCCTGGTATCTTGAAAAACCTGCTTTTTGCTAACCATAAACATCCCCAGCTCTGATTTCACTGCCCTCCAGCAGAGTTCTTTCTCACCTGAAGAAGAGTCTTTTAATATGTAAATTTAAGGCTTGTTTCCCCCATTGTATTGCTCTCTTGCTCTTTGAGAACACCTTGCATATCAGAGTTTGTGCTTATAAATGTCATCAACTGAAAAGTAAATTTGTCTCTCATCCCTTGGGCGAGGGTCCCCATACAATGTATTTTTGTGGTCTTATTTATTTCATATTTCATATTCGTCCACTCATGCTCACGCTTCTCTCTCCGTGAAAGGTTCCCAAACCCCACGAAGGTTCTGCTTAGCGACACTAACCTGTCTGCAGCAGGTATAGGTTCTTGCTCTAATATGCCAGGAGGGGAGGCCTGGGACAAGGAAGTTAAACTAGCCAATACCTGGGGTTCATCAGCAGGAGGTATATAAAGTTGTCTGTCTAAAGTTTGTTCTCAAACTGCCCCAGCTGACACTGATTCTGGAGTATCTGTCTCCTCTTATGCTTCTCTCCTTTGCATAGCTTTCAAAATTGGGATGGGGTTGTGAGGGCCAAAGGTGAGTGTGCTTTAAATCTTTTATCTTTTTTTTTTAGAGTGTTTGACTTTGTTCAGAGGATTCAGCAGCAAATGGAAAGCCTCAATTTGTCTGTCAAAGAAATATAAATATTTAACTACATATGCATATAGTGCAAGGTTAGACATATTTAATGTTTTAAATAATAGGAAATGGAATTCTTGCAATATGTAAATATATATTAAAATCAACATTATTGGGGCCGGAGAGATAGTATGGAGGTAGGGCCTCTGCTTTGCTTGAAGAAGGATGGTGGTTAGAATCCCGGCATCCCATATGGTGCCCTGAGCCTGCCAGGAGTGATTTCTGAGTCAGGAGTAACTCCTGAGCACTGCCGGGTGTGACCCCAAAACCAAAATAAAATAAAATCGACATTATTCACTAAATAAAAATTGTCAGTATATACTTATGCATACATTAGGATCTTTGTAAAACTGTCCTTAGAACAAATTTTGGAAATGTCAGGGGACAGTTAGGACATACCCATCAACTTTTATTTTTATTTTTATTTTTTTTGGTTTTTGGGTCACACCTGGCAGTGCTCAGGGGTTATTCCTGGCTCCAGGCTCAGAAATTGCTCCTGGCAGGCACAGGGGACCATATGGGGCGCCGGGATTCGAACCGATGACCTCCTGCATGAAAGGCAAACGCCTTACCTCCATGCTATCTCTCCGGCCCCCACCCATCAACTTTTAAACCAGTTGCAAATTTCCTGTTGGACAACCATTTCATGTAGGTATGTGTGTTTACATGATTTGAAAAGGAGTTTTTGATTTTAATTATTTTCAAGAAGGTTTTGGGTAATTAATTAAGGAGTTCAAAATGGTTTCTGAAAATACCCTCTGGGTTTTTCTGTCTCTTCTGCCTTGTTTTGACAATGACTAGCTGTCATTACTTTGAAAAATGACTTGCCCCCTTCCCCACCCCCATAGAACACAGATATTTAGAACAGGGAAATTTTCATAGTTTATTCTGTGTGGTGGTTTCCACATTTTTAACCAAAGAATATGGAAGCATTGTTGCTATTCATGCGGTAATAGATTTGCAATAAAGTGAGAACTATTCCGACCATATTTTGTAGAGGTTTGATTGTAGCTCTACCCATCTCCTTCTTAGTATTGTGTGAAATTGGCTGTGATGTGCTCGTGATTGAAGGGGATGTAGTCAGCAACTCCTGGAGGTAAATAGGAACAGAAGGATGTGATCAAGGGTCATGCCATCACCCTATCCCTTGACCCATAATGGACATTGCACTCAGTTAATTCTTTTCCCACCCCTTCCCAAACACATTGGTAGCCCATTCAATCTTGACAATAATTCAGAAATGGTTATTACTATTTTCATCTTGTAGCTGTGAAAATTGTTCCTCAGAGAAGATTCATTACTTGCCCATTGCAGCTACAAATAACTTAGTTCTTCTTTTTGTTCTCCCTGTTCTTGTTCTTCTACATTTCTCCTTCCTTTGCCTCTTATTCCCCTTCCTCCTTCTGTTCCTCTTCCTCCTCCTCCTCTTCTTCCTCCTCTTTCTTTTCTTTCTCCTCCTCCTCTCCATCACCACCTCTTCTTCTTCCTCCTCCCTCTCCTCCTTTCCCTCCTTCTGCTCCATATTCTCGGGATCATTCCTGGTGGGAGAACATATGTTGTACTGGGGATTGAATCTGGATCTGTCCCATTTCAAAGCAAGTGCTCTACTGGCTGTACTATCTCTTGGGTCCCTTTATTAGATGCTTTGCAACAATTCCACAAATTACGAACTGACTAGATTTTGTTAAGTGCATTATAGACTCTTTGAAAAAGCAACAAAAATACTTAAGGTAACCCTTCCTTTATATTCTTGAATAGTAAAGCATCTTTACAAAGTCACAGTCTTGATTCTGTTGTGACTTTATTTGGCTTCAAATTTCTGGGGAGTGACAATTTAATCAGGCTAATATTATGCTCCAACATTGCTTCTGCTTTGTACATTCTTTTATCAGCCTTACTAACATTATCTGTCTTTTCCTATTAGCCCTTCTTGTTTTAACTAGGTAAATTCACTTCTCTTGCTCACTAGAAATTTTCCATTTGGCTCAGAGTGAAGTTAGGGTTCATCATTTGTTTTATTTTTTAGGATTCATTATTTTAAAAGTTACTATAAATAGCCACTTACCTGTTCTCTTTTTCTCTCAGATACATAATCATCCACTTATAATATAGCTATTTAACCACAATATGTAGTGGTAATATTTTCTTATGTGCACATATTTGTAATCACTGTGTATGCAATTACTGAATATATGCAATATTTCAGTTATATATTGATTAAAATAATAAATGAATTATATAAAGGAATAAAAGAATATAGCCTTCAAACTATGGAAATTTTTTTCTCTCACCTTCAATCAAAGGTGTTTGGCCACTTAGGAATTGCCAATACGTCTTATGATTAACATTTTCAGCAATATTATTGATAGAAGAGACAAACAGACCCCAAGATGTCATTGTCGTTTCAAATCTGTAGGACATGTATATGAAAAACATTTCACATTAGGTCAAGCAATAAAAAATTAAGCTGAAGGGATGAAAACATTATAAGTACTTTAAAGATCAGACAGAATTATGCTTAACAGTGAAAATGTAGTTATTAAGTTATTTGGTTAGGAATAAAATGAAATTTAAGTGAATACTTTCACTTTTTTTGGGTTTTGTTTTTTAGGTCACACCTGGCAGTGCTCAGGGATTGCTCCTGCCTCTTTGCTCAGAAATCACTCCTGGCAGGCACGCGGTACTATATGAGATGCTGGAATTAAATTGTGCATATTACCACATCTTCATGATCCACTTGTCTGTTGTTGGACATCTAGGATGATTTCAACTCTTAGTTATTATACTGAGTGCTATGATGAATAGTGATGTGCATTCATCCTTTTGGATGAATGTTTTTTTCTGGACATTAGCATTCTTTCATATGTGGGGTACAAGGAAGCAAAGCTAGGTGACTAAATTAAGCTAAAAAAATCTTGATTCTGACACAGGACTGAGGTTTGGTGATAAAGCGGAAGTGGGTAGAAAGTGGTGGGAGGGATGTACTTAGGGACTGTTGGAGAAAGGATCATGGTACTTTCATATCGCATAATGGTATTTTAATACTTTAAAGCGTGGCTTTTCAGAACTTTGCAGTGATTCTTTGAAGTATGAAATCCAATATTCTTTTTTTTTTTTGGGGGGGGGGGTTTGGACCACACCCGGTAACGCTCAGGGGTTACTCCTGGCTATGTGCTCAGAAGTTGCTCCTGGCTTGGGGGACCATATGGGACACCGGGGGATCGAACCGCGGTCCGTCCAAAGCTAGCACAGGCAAGGCAGGCACCTTACCTTCAGCGCCACCGCCCGACCCCGAAATCCAATATTCTTAAACCAGACTTTTCAGACTTTTAAAAAGAAAAATACAACATCATTCCTCTAGACATGATTCACTTAATTCAAATCTTGTATTCTCTGCTCAGTCATGCTGGTCTACTCACTGGTTTTGAATTCCTTGCTCATTCCTGTCTCAGGTGTTTTGCTCTATCCTGGAAGTGAATTCTCCCACACCCTGTGATACAGCAGTCTTTAGTTGTATTACAAAGCCACAAGTTTTCTGACTTTTCTTTTTTGGACTACACTTAATGGTTATTAATTCCTGGCTCTGTGCTCAAGAGTCATTCTTGGTGAAGCTTGGGAATCCAACCCAGGTTGGCTACATACAAGGCAAACATGCTACCTGTTGTCCTATGTTTCTGGCTTCCTCCTTCCTTGACATTCACAATGGACTCTCTTTGAATTATTTTTAAATTTTATTCTACTTATTTATTTATTTATTTATTTATATTTTTAGTTTGGGGCTATAACTGGTGGCATTCAGGGCTTACTCCTGGATCTGCACTTAGAAATTACTCATGGCAGGCTCAGGGGAACCATATGGAATGCTGGGAATTGAACCCAAGTTTGTCCCAGGTCAGCTGCATGCAAGGCAAATGCCCTACTGATGCTATCACTACAGCCCTCCATTTATTTATTTTTAAATTTATTTTTGAGGGCCTTCCAAGTGGTGCTCAGGAGGTCTAATCTTAGTCAGCTGGACTGGTGGATCAAAATGAGGGCCCCAAAAGGCAGTGAAACTCAGGCCTTGCATTGCTGAGGCACCCAGATGGTGCTTGCGGGGGATGAGGGCAGGTCTAAGGGTCCACATCCAGTGGTACTCTGCACGGGAAGAGGCCTGATGACATTCAGGACAATGTGAAGCTGGGAACCACACTAGGCATGTCTTAGACACTGTACTATCTTCAGGATCCCTTATCATTTATGTATATATGTATTGGGTCTCACTAGGAAGTGACCAGGATCTTGGGATCACACCCAGTGATACTCAGCTAATCAGGCTGGCAGTTCAGTGCTAGGCCCAAGTATGCAGTGCTTGGATATTGAATTTACTTAGGGCACATGCCCTAAATGCTGTACTATATCCTGGTCCCTTGAATTATCTTTCAAACTCTATTCATGTATGAGTTAAGTGTTTCATGAGAAATTTACCTAGTTAGTAGATTGTAGGCTCCTCGGTGAATTATTAAAATAAAAGGAAATTTCAGTTAGCCTGAGGGGAAACAGGAGGGTTCTCTCACAGGGCTCACCTGAACATGTGATTTTTGCGCTGTGCTTCCTCCAGGACAACAAGCAACACAGATCCACTTTTCACACTAACATCGATGGTCACATTGAAGAGAAGCTCCACCCCTCGCAGCTGGTTGTTGATGGTGTATCTGACAGTGATGTTAGATGCTGCGGTGGGCACAGGGCTGAGATGGCTGGGCAGAGTTGGTTGTGCCTCAGGATCTGAAATGGGCAAAGAATCCAAAGATGTTAAAGGTGATGGGATTTACACTGTGGGAGCAAAATCTCTGGCAACTCTTCCCAGTTACCATTTAGGAAATGTCAATGAGTCTGTGATCATTATTGTTTTCTCTAAGCAGCCTCCATGACAGGAAACTCTTTCCAAGCTATAGAATAGACCACTGCTGAAGAAAGTTTTCCAAGAAAAAACTTATCTATTGTGTCCCAGGAATTGAAAGTGTGAAGGGAAGTTTGAGAGTCCTAAATTGTATATTTGACATGATACTTTCTTCGAGTGTTTGACTTGTTTAACGGGAGAATCTGGAAGTAAAGGTAGTAAGTCCCAGACCATTTAACAAAATACCTAGACAACCAATTATAGAATTTATGAAGAAAGATTCCATGCATACATTATTAGAGTTGGGAAATCACTAGGAAGCAGCTAAGGAAGTTGGAGTCTGGTTGCAATTAGTATGATTGAAATTAGGTTGTTAGAACACTGTCTATATATTTTCTTTTTTGCTTTGTTTTTGGTTTTTGGGCCACACCCAGTGATGCTCAGGGGTACTCCTGGCTATACACTCAGAAATCACTCCTGGCTTGGGGAACCATACGGAACACCATGGGATCAAACAGCTGTCTGTCCTAGGCTAGCATGCACAAAGCAGATACCTTATACCTTGTGCCACTGCTCCGGCCCCATTGCCTATATGTTTTGCATTGAGGTAGTCAAAGAACTTATAACCTGTTTATTTTAGAATGAACATAATATTTGATTGGAAAGAACAGTTGGAGATATCCATACCAAACACCAATGATCTCTAGGTCGGTAACACTTTGCAGATCTCTGCTTTCCCAAATGTATACTTCTGTAATATTTGAATTTAGGTACCAATAGATCACATTTGTAATGATGAATTAGTTATATTTCACATAAAAAGACAACATGCGGGGCTGGAGAGATGGTGCAGCGGTAGTG
Organism: Suncus etruscus; assembly: GCF_024139225.1. Classification (NCBI taxonomy): domain Eukaryota; kingdom Metazoa; phylum Chordata; class Mammalia; order Eulipotyphla; family Soricidae; genus Suncus; species Suncus etruscus. The sequence goes on from NC_064856.1 coordinate 103,972,756, forward strand.
TGTTTGCCTTGCAAGTGGCCGACCCAGGACCAACGGTAGTTTGAATCACGGCATTCCTTTATGCCAGGAGAGATTTCTGAGCAGAGAGCCAGGAGTAACCCCTGAGTGCTGCCAGGTGTGACCCCAAAACCAAAAAAAAAAAAAAAAGACAACATGTGAAGATTTCAACCCATTTCTTTTGTGTACTGCACATTTGATATTCAAGTCAACATATCAACTCAGCTCTTTTCCTAAACTTTTCAGCTAAAGTCAAGGCTTTGACTATGCTTTCTTTGCTTTTGTACTATCTATGGCTTCCATATCTAGGAATACATGTTTCACTCTTCCCAATATTGTAGATTCTATCCACGTATATGTCTCTTGGCTTTTTACAAAACAGATACAGATAAAACAGATTACTATATACTACATGATACGTTTTTTGTTTTTGGGTTTTTTTTATATGATATTTGACATATTTGTCAAATGAGTGAAGTAGCTATATACATTGCTTGTTAAGTATCACTAAACTTCTTTCCATCTACATACCACAAAATGTTTTACCCATTTCCTCAGTCACTTTTTGGAAAAAGTGGACATGGGTGCTGAAAAATTTTACCTCAATGCAAAACATATAGGCAATGGGGCAGGAGCGGTAGCACAAGGCATAAGGCATCTGCCTTGTGTGTGCTAGCCTAGGACGGACAGCTGTTTGATTCCCTGGTGTCCCATATGGTTCCCCAAGCCAGGAGTGATTTCTGAGTGCATAGCCAGGAGTAACCCTTGAGCATCACTGGGTGTGGCCCAACCCCCCCCCCCAAAAAAAACCCCAAAATATATAGACAGTGTTCTAACAACCTAATTTCAATCATACTAATTTCAAAGTTTGGAAATTGGTTTTGCCCGCATGGCAATAATAAGAGTAAGGAGTCTATATGTCACTTAGACATATATGTGACAAATATATCTCCATACTATTTCACTCATGACATAACTTGCCCTTTATTACCTAATGAGAGGCAGATATTAGAATTCTTACCAGAGTTGCAAGATACATGAGGCACATCTAGATAGGTCTTGCCTTTCAGAGAAGGGAGAATTTGGGCAATGGACATTGGGTTGTGAAAGTTCCCCATTTTAATCTCACTAAGTACTGCCTCCATTGTCTTCTTGCAGTTCCACACCTTGTTAGGTTGCTCAGGTGTCACAGAGAGAGCCTAGGACAGGGGACAGGGAGAAAGATGAGGTAAAGTGTCAAGTTAGACCTTTGATTTATTTTTATTTTATTTTATATATTTTTTGATTTTTGGGTCACACCCGGCAGTTTTCAGGGATTCCTCCTGGCTCTACGCTCAGAAATAGCTCCTGGCAGGGGACCATATGGGATGCTGGGATTTGAACCACCGTCCTTTTGCATGCAAGGCAAACACCCTACCTCCATGCTATCTCTCGGCCCAGACCATTTATTTTTTATTTTATTTTTATCTAAGTTTTATTATAACACTGTAACCTACTGAGTTGTTCTTAATGCAATGTTTTAGGCATTAAATGGTCAAATACTAGTCACACTACTAGTGTGACCTTCCCTTCACCAGTGTCCAGTGCTGATTGCATAATCAACATGGCTAACCCTCGTGAAGTTGAACGTGGATCTTTCTTTGGTTTGGTTTTGGGCCACATCTAGCAGCTCTCAGGGGTTACTCCTCGATCTATGTCAGGAATTGTTCCTGGATGGTTCAGGGGACCATAGGGGATGTGAAAATTCAACTTGGATTGATCGCATACAAGGCAAATGCCTTACCGACTATGCTATCACTCAGGCCCTGAATGTAGCTTTTGACAGAGGTCATAAGACAAGGCCACTTGATTTAAGGGAAATCAGGTCATTATTCCTCAACAACCACTAGTCAACAGCCAAATTCCCCCACATGGCAAGTATCCTACTGAGCTGAAGTCCACCCACCCACCCCAATACTCGAGGGACACATTAAGCTGTTAGAAGTTGCTCATAATTTTGAGAGAACAAGCTTATCAGATAACTTTGAGAGAACAAGCTTATCAGATAACTTTACAAGATCAGTTATTCTCAGAAGCTTTAAAGCAGAGTAATACATGGAAGGCAGAGAAGTTAGAGAACAAAGCAACTATTCTGAGTGTCTTTGGGAAGTGGTGAAGGTTGACAAGGTCACTTGAAGGACTTGGGTTTTCTGGAAGAGGGTGACTGTGTTACAAACAGAAGTTCAGTTCTACTGTTTTCTTTTTCTTTTGTGAGGGGAGGCACATCTGGCAGTTCTCAGGGCTTACTTCTGGCTCTATGCTTAGGGATCAGGGATCACTTTGGCAAAGCTTGGAGGGCCATAAGGTGTACTAGGGATTAAAACCTGGATTGGCCACATCCAAGATAAGTGTTCTACCTGCTGTATTACCACTCTATCCCCATTGTCACCCAATAACTGCTGGAAGTGCCCACAGATAGTGATGCAACACCCACAATGCCTGTGGTTTGTAAAATTACATTTGAAATCTTATTATGGGTTGGGTAATTTTGTTTGGAGGCAACCGGAATTGAATCCAGGGCTTTATACATACAAGGCTTTACTTTTACTATAGAATTACATCCCTGGCCCTGCAGACAAATGGTTAACCACTGTAATGTTTGTTCTCAAAATGCTGTCTCGAGGCTGACATGATAGTATATCAGGCAGGTATATTTGCCTAAATTTATTTATGCAGGCTAAATTTAGTGTGTTCCTGAAGTGGTGGCAGAGCTGGAAGTTTAACCCATGTCAGCACAGATCCTCCTTTGTATTTTATACTTCACTGAGTCATTTTAATTAGAAAAAGTGCCTGTATTAGATATTGGGTGATTTTAGATTTAAGGCTGTAGTCAGGTTCAAAGGAACTTCTTTGGCTGTATACTGTAAAGGTGGGGGTAGTGAGAAAGCAAAAGTGAGGAGGAGTTATGTATTCTTAAGAAAGCCACAAGACCAGTGATATTTGGTTCTGGCTAACATCGTGTGTGTGTGTGTGTGTGTGTGTGTGTGTGTGTGTGTGTGTGTGTGTTTGGTGTTTGGGTCACATCTGGTGATGCTCAGGAGTTACTTTTGGCTCTGTGCTCAGAAGTCGACCCTGGCAGGTTCAGAGGACCATATGGGATGCTGGGATTCGAACCTGGGTCCGTCCTGTGTTGGTCACGTGTAAGGTAAAGGACTTACCACTGTGCTATCGCTCCAGCCCCACATCTTGAGTTTTTTAAGGATAATTTTCAATCATAGGTACAGTTTATCATTATGTACCCTGCAGTGAGAAAATCTCAACTGGAATTCATAACCAAAGTAGCAAAAGCAAACACGTCTCAGTCTGGCACAAAGATGAAGCTAGTTTGCTCATGAGTCATAATGAAGCCCATGTTTTAATGCCTTTCAATTTACCTTTGTTTTAGTCTGGATCTGAGCCTGAGAATGGTCTTGTAGAGTTCAGCCATAGCAACAAGCTATGTGTTTATGTGAGAATCTACTTGACTCTGGCATACAAACAGACTGTTCTTATTGTGTGGTAGAATGGAGAGTTTGTCCCAGTACTTGCTTCACACACACTAATTTCTAGTTTATGCCCCTTTTCAACAATAGTTCAGAGTTATATTAGAGTTAGATTTGTAAAGTTTCTGATTCTGTTTCCTATGCTTTCTAAATTGAGAAAATCATGAAATAATTTCTTTATTAATTCCAGATGGCATTTTGATGCTCTTGCTGATGCTGTATTTTGGTTTTTGGGCTACACCCAGCTGTATTCATGGGTTAGGTCTGGCTCTGTGCTCCCTCCTGGAAAGCTAGGGGACCAGATGTAATGCCAACAATCAAACCTAGTTGGATCTGTGCAAGGCAAATATCATATCTATTGTACTATCTGTCCAGCCTCCAGACAGCATTTTGAGAACAAGCTTCTCAGTGGTTAACTTCTCATCTTCAGGGTCAGGGATGTGACTTTGTAGTAAAAGTGATGCCTTGCATATAGAAAGTCCTGGATTCAATTCTGGTCACCACCAAACAACTAAGAAACCCCCTAAAAAACAAAACAGAAAGAGCTGGGAGCAATAGTATATCAGGCATGGAGCTTGCCCTCAGACTGAGTGTTGCCACCACCACTACCACCACCACCACCACCACCACCACCAACAACAACAACAACAAAAACAACAACAACAACAAAACCAAAGCAAACATGTTCAACTGCTGGTCTGTACAACCATAAGTGTAAAAGGGTTAGAAACCATGGGACTAGAGAATTTGACTACATGATCTTTTACTTTTTAATTCTAATCTGTCCTTCCCTGGGAGAATGTGCCCTAATAATAGAGTAGGGTTGAAATGAAACCAAAATTGTATAGGGGCTTGATAAAGATTTGATGTTGGATTAGCATGGGAAATATTCATTACTAAAGAGTAATTCATTACTAAGAGATCTCAACTAGATCTCTTTATTATTTAATAAAATCTGATTCCCCCCAAAACCTTTATTTGGGGGAAGTGCCAAACCCAGGTTCTCATGTCAATGAGACAGATGCTTGACCACTGAGCTACATCTCCAGTTCATTAAGTCTCCCCCCTTTTGTTCTATTTTTTATTTTGTTTTATTTAATCAAGACAAGATACTTTAATATATGTGCTCCTGAAGTAAGCAGAAGATAAGATAGTTTTAAAAAGAACATTTGGATCAAAGTGGGATCATTTGAGCCTTATTAAAATTTTATTTAATTTATTCTTTTTTTTTTTTAGTCAAGGGACCATATGGGATGCTGGGAATCAAATCTGGGTTTGTCCGGGGTTGGCAGCATGCAAGGCAGATGCCTTACCGCTGTGCTATCACTCAGGTCCCTTAATTTATTTTTTGTTGGTGTTCAGCTCAGGGATTAATCCTGAATCTATGTTCAGGGATCACTTCTGGTGGGCTCGGGACCACATGCAGTGCTAGAAATTGAATCCAGGTCAGCAATGTGCAAGGTAAATGCCTTAACCTCTTTACTATCTCTCTGGTCCCTAGCACTTTTCTTTTTAAATGTCTGAGGTTTTCAATTGTTTATGATTATGAGAACAAAACTGAATTACTAATAATAAACCAATATTTTTGGAGATATATTTGTTTCTTTTTGTTTCTCAGGAAGAGTGTGGAATTTTTGTAGATTTAACATTTAACCTAAGTAATAGCTCCCTATTTATTTATTGCATTTTACCAGTAGAGAAAATGTAGTAATTATAAGGAAAATGCTTCTTATCCCACTAGCTGGTCTTTCTGCTGAGATATGGACAGAATCCTGAGCTCTTGGTTCTCCAGCAAAACCTTCATGAGAAGGACTCAGTGAAGAACTTGTGATGTGTTTACCTGCATGGCAAGACCAGTACTGTAGATATCCCCAATGATGCCATTGTCTTGGATCCTCATGCTGATATTCTCCACCAGATCCTTCAGTACTTGTCTAAACAAGGTCTTGTAACCTTCCTCTGAACCTACAGGGATCTTGTTGAACATGCACGTTAGAGCCAAGGTTGCCATTGCTCCTGTATCTGTGAACCACAGTGAAAGTACAACCACCATCACCACCACCACCACTACCACCATACAAATGCCACTATGACTGTACTTGTAGTGTTCAGATATATCCACATCATCAGGAAAAATTTGTGAAATGGGACCTGAAATGATCTCCCATTTAGGAATGAGGAAATGGAAGCTCAGAGAGAACAAGGAGATGCCCAAGACCACATAGGCAGTAATATTGCTACTATATCTGTGTGGCTCCACATGTTTGTAATTATTGACTGGGAATATATTCAACCTCCTTTCTTGGGTCTCCATGTTTATCTTTGCAAAAGGCCCAGCCAGAAGCTGCTGTAATAGTTCTGAACTCCTTCAGCATGTTTGGTTTGCATCTTTTTTTTTTTTTTTTTTTTTTGGTTTTTGGTTTTTGGGTCACACCCAGCTGCACTCAGGGGTTACTCCTGGCTCTACGCTCAGAAATCGATCCTGGCAGGCTCAGGGGACCATATGGAATGTGGGGATTCGAACCACCAACCTTCTGCAGGAAAGGCAAATACCTTACCTCCATGCTATCTCTCCAGCCCTGTGGTTTGCATCTTTTCTACCATCTCAGCACTCTGCTGTGTTTTGTTGTTCACTGCTCTGTGGCATATGGGAACTTTACACCCTTCCCCCCCCAAAGTGTACAGCACAGGGCCTTTCTCATTTGCACCCAACAAGCATGTATATTAGAGGGGCAAATTCTGGCATGACAAGATCAGAACATGGAAAAAGCTCCATAGATGGCAATTTTTCTTCCCTTGATATTCTCTTCTATTTCCTCGTGTCTTTCAGGAAAACAACAGAGTCTCATGAAGGGTTACAATAATGGGAATCAGTATTGGTCATAAAGTTGATATTTTATGAACAGGGATACTTCTGTATTGTATGAAGTCTCCTGTTTTTAACCCACAGAGAGGATTCTGAAAATCAATATCAACATGTTTCTCTAATAGAGCCTGGAAAGAGAGAGGCCACAGTGAAAGAGTATGAGATACAGATGACATTATTGCTTAAAGAGTGGCAGAGCAAGAAAGGTGACAAAAATGGGGCTGGGGACAATACAGTGGCTCACCTAGATGGCATTGCACAGAGAAAGATTTTTATGTACAGTAGAGTAGAAGGATTGGATATGGTGGTGTTCAAGACAAAGCTCCTATTCACAAATAGACATATGCTCACAAAACAAAGAGAGGAGATGGCTGAATTGTGTCCTGGGATAAGGTCACTTGGACAGGATAGTCTCATTTAGCCTTCAAATCCAGAAAGGAGCTCTTTTAGAAAGATACCATTTGGGGACTTGAAGCACTAAGAATGGAGAATAAAAACATCAGTAGTGATTCAAGAAAGGCTTCAGATTAAGTTAATCATTATTTTTCAGGGATACCCACTTCTGAATTAGGTGACACGTTTATTGTCCCCAGTTTAGTAACTGTAAGACAAATGTCTTCCTGGCTTTTAGGGTTTACTATCTCCCTTTGTTTATTCCTTCATTCACATGCCCAACAATGTGAGGTCAAGTATCTTATTTCTCCAGGCATTTTTATGCCCTGAATTTTCTCCACTCAGATTATTCCATTATAAATTGGGAATATTAACCTACTCACCCACACTGAAAGGAGCAATATTGACCAGCAGGGACTTGGCAAAACGAACTGCTATTGGTAAGATGGGTTCAGCATTCTTCTGGCACAGTGCCATGATGGCCAGACTGGGGCCATAGAAGGATGAAGCTGGTGCATTGAGGCCTTGAAGGGGACAGAGGATCTTCATCATACTCATATAAGTCATAGCAATAACTTGCAAAGGGGAAGGAGCCAAACTCTCTCAAGACACATGGCTAGGAAACTAGGAAACCCTATTCACTGACTGTGGACAACTGGTTGGAGAATAGAAACAAGAACAGAGAGTAGAACTTCCATGTCCAGGTAGGCAATGGCATGATTCATTTGTGTCTCTGGGACAGGGGTCTCTCTCTCTCTCTCTCTCTCTTTTTTTTTTATTTTGGGTCACAACCAGCAGTGCTCAGGGGTTATTTCTGGCTCTGTGCTCAGAAATCACTCCTGGCAGGCTCGGGGGACCATATGGGATGCCAGGATTCGAACCACTGTCCCTCTGCATGCAAGGCAAACACCTTACCTCCATGCTATCTCTCCAGCCCCCCAGGGTGTCTCTTTTAATGTGAACTGCATGTAAGTGTCTCCATTGGTGTATTATCCTCACTTGAGGGAACTTGATGGGGGGATATTTATGTCTCTTTAACTTTCAACTCCTCTCTGCTTCCTTCTGAGACTTCAAATCCTCAGGAAAGGCAACTTGTCTCACTCTTATCCTTCCTTCTACCTTACCTGAGGGGGCCCACTTCTCCAACTGACTCTGTAGAATCTCTGCTTTCTCCCGAGTGTCTCGACAGGAGGAGGTGAGGGCCATAACTGTGAGGGCAAGTTGGCCAATGGTTAGGTCTGTAGAGGAGAAAACAACATAGTTTAGTGGAGAAAAAGGAATCTAGACTAGAGTTGAGCTTTTCTGCTGCTTTTGCTTCTTCTGGTTTTGACAAGATTTTGGTATGCAGGGCATCCTCCAGGCTCTGCATTCAGGGATCATTTATGTCAGGGTTTGGACCACCATATACAATACCAGAAATAGAATCAGGGTGAGATACATGGAAGGCATGTTGATTTCTTAATCCTATCAAGATTGTGTGTGTGTGTGTGTGTGATTTTTTTTGTTATTTGATAGAGTGACTACACCTGATGAAACTCAAGGTTTATTCCTGGCTCCATGCTCAGGGATCACTCCTGGCAGTACTGTGGGGATGACATGCAATGCCACGAATTAAACCCAAGTCAGCTTCATGCAAGGCAAACACCATAGGCTCATACTACTCTTCAGTTCCAGTTTTATGCATCTTATTTGGATCATTTTTATTGTGGAATCTAATTAGACCATGTTTTGATCTTTTCTAGGGCTTGGGGAGGGCTCCCAAGCAGGACTTATCAGATCCTGGGGTTAGTTTTGATTATGTACTGCTTGGTTGTGTGGGCAGGAACGGTCAATGCTCAGATGACCTTATTTAGTGTTGTTCAACTCTAGTCATGTTGGGAGCCACCCTGGCCATTCTTGAAAGAACCTCATGGTGCTGTAGCTTGAACTAGGCCTTTGCAGACATGATGAACACTTCAGCCCTTTGATATATTTCCCTGGCTCTGAATGGCTAAGGGAAAGAAGTATGGTAAAATACTCAAGGAATATTCAGTCAAATGACCTCTGTGCCACTTGATAATCAAGTATCTCTGCTTAGAGAAAAATAAGAAGTGCCAGAGAGAAGGCACACGGATTAAGATTCTTGCCTTGCACACAACCTGTGTTGTGATCCCTGGCACTGTAACCTTTACAGAACAAATATCCAAGTCAACAATGAAACCATGAGACACAATTTAACAACCAAAATTAAAAATGGATCTGTTATGCTGGAAGTCTGGGGGACAGGGGTTGGTGGTAAGGGATGGACTCTGGGAACATTGGAGGAGGGGGATTGATGCTGGTGGTGGTATTTGTCCTGAAACATTGTATGTCTGAAATTCAACTATGAATAACTTTGTAAATCACAATGGTTTAAATGAAAATTTTTAAAAAGAGAAAAAATCTTTTAATGGTTGTCACCTAAGTCATCAGAGGTCAGGAGGTGATGAATCTTGTCTTAATTGGGCAGGATAGTTCAATGCAAGGCCCAAGGATATGGTGCCTTTCAGGCATGCCCTGTAGTGTAGGGAAACACTAGGGCAACTCCATAGTGTTCAGGAGTTTCCAAGGCTACACACTCAGTGATGCTCAGGGAGTCCAGAATGGTGGACATAAAAGTAGAGGGCTAAACATTGCAAAACACATGGCCCCATTTTTCTTTGCTAGTTTCCTAGACTTTATTATAAAGCAAATTTTCTTTTTCCTTTTTTTGTCCATTATAAAGCATTTTTAACTCCAAAGCTTAATTGGATATTCCACATGAGTCCTATGAATTAGCTTGGCAGAACAATTTATTTTCACCATTATTATTATTGTTGTCCTTTCAGGTTGCTGCTATTCTTTTGAGAGCCACTTTTGGTAGTGCTGGGGTGGGGGAGGAGGGTGCATTTCCAGATGCCATATGACATCAGGCATAAAACTCAGGGTCCTCTCAGTTGAGCCCCAGTCCCCTCCTGTCCTAGTGTTCTTGTTATTAGAAGCATCTGCCTTTTACAGAGGAGGAAATAAAGTAGATTTGCAAATCCACTCTTTCTACATTGGCCCTAAAACTTCAGTCTACATTCAGCTACCTTTGACATCACAGATCTTTCTGAGTATTTCCCAGATGTGTTGGGAAAGGTGTTGAAGGGATTTGGGTATAATCAGAGGCAGCCCAGGATTGGGGCGACATAAAGTTGGGATCTGGGGTTGGTGAACAGTGTATGAAATTCAAGAGATGGGATTGTGCAAGGGATGGGGCTGCTTACCAGAGCTGTCACTGGCCAAGAGCTTGTACACCAAGAGCTTCTGGGCTTCCAGGTCTTGGGCTCCTGCCAGGTTCATGGCAATCAGGACACTGGGGTTTGGAAAGGCCGAGTTGCTCACAGAAGATTCCATGAGCTCTTGGATCCCATTTACCAGGGACTGCTGTGCTGAGGGAACAGCTGGGAAGAGAAAAGCCATTTCCAGTCCTCCCAGTCCAACTTTTTCCCCACATCTCAGAAAGAGATCTATGCCTTTGGGGGAAAAGACAAGGTGGACACAAGTTTTCTTGGGGATGCCCTTTTGTGGGGGGGTGAGCATCCAAGACCCGGAGGAAACATAAAGAATTTTATTTTAAGACTGATTAGTCCGAATACCGGAAATAACCTTATCTTGAAGAAAGTGTGTCTCATCTAGTAACTTCTAACAGATGACTCAAAGACATTTCATAGATTTTTTTAGTACTCTCCTAGAAGGGTACTAGAAGGACTATTAAAGGTTAGAGTTTGGAATAAAATACCCCAAATTGTCACAGGTGTACACACATTAACAGTGTGTCCATATTCAATACCTTCAAAGGTATTTTAATTGTTCTTAATAAAGGGCATCAATTTGCCTTTCTAAGAACTTATTAGCATGCTGATGCAATGTGTGTTAGTTGAGCCCCATCCAAGTATGAGTCATGTATGCTCCGGCATCAGCATTTTAAGTGAGGAAAGAAAACGCAACATTTCTACCCTGTCTTGCCCCTTTGTGAACTACAACAAGAGCTGTTCTCAGCTGATTTTAACTACAGAATGATGTATGCCCGTGTCTGACATTTCTGTGGAGTTGAAGGCTCTCACTGCACTCTGGGGCTAAATAGATTCTACTCACAGCACAGGTTTCTGGTGTAGGAAGTGGTCCCAGCCATGGACCAGAGAAGAGTAAGGAGGTGAAGGATGAACCACGCCATCCCACTTCTTTCTTCTGTTGCCCTTGTTTGCTCACCACAAATCCCTGTGCCTCCAAGTAAATGTTCTCTGCTTTCTTTTATATATGATTCTCTTGGGAAAACAGTCTGCCCTCCTCCTGAGCCAGTCTCTCTGAGCCACCTCTATTGACCTCTCTCTTTCAGATAGAGCTAGTTCTTTCCTCTGCTTATCTAAGTTTACCTATTATAGACTCTCCAGGTAGTCTGAATGTGACTTCTAGAAAGCTCAATCATATGAGGAACTTGGGGCTGTGTGTTTAGTGACGTTAGGGATAACAAAATGCCCTTTACCCAAATTCTGGGTCATTACAGAGGGTTGGTTAAGGCAAGATGCATAGACACAAGACTTGGTCTTTCTCTTTCAGCTAACTGATTGCATTTCCATTTACCCTGTCAGACAAGCTCCTGGTTGATGATCAGAAACTGTTAAGATCCGGAGTCAAAGGATGAGACCAAGCAATTGAAACAAAGCAAAGCAAAGCAAAGTTTTATTTCCATTTACTAGCACACTCTAAGTTGACTGGCCAGGGTCTCCTCTCAGAGAGGCACTCCCCCTTTGGACTATAACCAAGTTTACATAGGGTGTATGCAAGAGCTGTTTCATCTTATTGTTTAAACTAATAGGCTGTTGCTGAGGGTGGGAAGGCTTTCCACAGTTCCAGCTGTCTGAGCCCTAACAAGGTTTCTGCTATGGCCAGTTGTCCCAGGGTGGTGTTTATGGTTTCTAATGGCCTTGAGAGCCATGCTGTGAGAGAGCTGTGAGATTTTGCAAATGGAAACAGCCTTGTTATTTTTAAATCAACAAAATGGAGTCCTCTCTAAGCTCCACAAAACCACTTCATTGAGGTCTGAGTGATTGCTAAGGCACCACTTCATTTTGTGACCTGAGACACTGGCTTTGCAGTTGGTCCTGCTAGGCTCTCAGATCCTGGTCTGCCAAGTCAGGTCTGGCTTTGTGCAGCGAAGTTGACTCAACCTGGCCTTCACTGTAGACTCTTTGAAGTTGGTTGACTTTAGATAAGCCATGGTTCTCCCAGTTTTCCATAAATTAGGATGTTTGGCTTTTATTCCCCTTATCTGGAACAAAAGCAGACTCAGATACCCAGGACCTTCAACTATTTCCTTTATAAAGTAATTTTAAAATGTGAAATATGAGCAATGAATATGTTCCTTTTAGGGGAACATTCTCCAGTGGCTTTTTTTTTTTTTTTAACCATAGAATGAAATTCAAAGTGCCTTTATTTTTCTCTGGCCCCTTCCTTCCAGTTCCTTCCCATTGTTGTGATGACCAGAGTTTGCTTTCCTTGTGGCATTTGTGTGCTTGGCACAAGCTTTACTTGTGCTCATACCCATTTGATTACAGGATAACACCCAGTTGTTTTGACTCAGAATCCCAAATGGCAGAGTTTCAGTTGGACTTTGTATAAGGAGTAGTACAAAAAATTGAGCACAGAATCTCTTACCTAGCAGGCTGGGGCTCTACCATTGAGCCATCCTTGGGCTTCGCCATGGCCTTTCAATGGTCAAAGTCCTGTAGGATATGGCTTCTGGTCTCACCTCCAGCTATTTTATCCTCTGTTCACTTGGTATAGCTGCTCTAAAACTTCAGGTTATTCTTTTTAGCCCCATTGCACTTGCTGTTCCCTTTGCCCAGGGCTCTTTTTCTATATATAGTTTTGGTTTGTTTTGGGGTCACAACCTAAAACAGAAACACTCAGATTTACTCCAGCACTGCACTCAGGAATAAGTCCTGACAGGTTTGGGGACCATATGGGATGACAGAAATCTAACTCAAGTCAGCTGCATGCAAGGTAAATATCCTACCTGCTGTGCTATTGCTCCAGCAAGGCTCTTTTTCTCAAAAAATCTGTGACTCTCACTTCCTTCACATCTTTGCTCAAATGTTAATGTTATTCTATTGATGTAGGTGATGAGAATGGTTTCCCATGAGATGAACAATTCCTAAGGTTATCCAACTGTTGGTGGGAGAAGTGGAGTATGAGGAAAGTAGCTGTCTTAATAGAGAGTAGTTGCTATCTTTTTGCTCAATCTGCCATCATCTCCCCAGTGCCTAGGGCTGGTTAGGACTGGAAAAAAGCTGCCACCAGCACTTGCTTGCCTTGGATGCTAGGTATTATCAGTCCTATTGGGCTATTAAGCTTCACCTAAGGTTCACTTGATTGATAGTGGGGAACCGGTCCCCACCACTTGAATTCTCAGGCAGCTCTGGTCTCAGGTTAGAAAGAGGGGTTTTTCGGGGCTGGAGAGATAGCACAGCGGCGTTTGCCTTGCAAGTAGCCAATCCAGAACCTAAAGTGGTTGGTTCAAATCCATGGTCCCCCATGCCTGCCAGGAGCTATTTCTGAGCAGACAGCCAGGAATAACCCCTGAAGGCCGCCGGGTGTGGCCCCAAAACAAACAAAACAAACAAACAAACAAACAAACAAAAAGAGGGATTTTTCCCTTCGAAGGAAAAGGAAAATTAGTCCATGCCTCCACTCTCCTAGGTCTGTCAACTACCCTTACAGAAAAGAATTTTAGGAAAAGATGCATCATAAAACAGAAAAGTTTTATTTAGAGATTATGAGGCGGGAAAGAGAGAAGCTCATTTTCCTGAGAGGAGATTGCTAAGTAGAGTTGTGCATGAATCCCAGAATGGGAACTGTACCCCATTTGCCTTTACAAAGTTGGTTTTATGAATAACCCCCCAAACTTTCCTTACTTGGGGCTTCCTATATAGATAAGAGTTGATTGCTAGACATTATCAAAGGGTAAATATTGGAAATATTGGTCTTCTTTCAAATTCTTTTGCTCCTGCTGAAGTTTCTTATCTCCTGGGGGGTGATTCAGCCTTCTTTGAGGGGCATCATTGGCACTAGCTACTGGACTCTAGCTATTTCCATGTCCCTAAAGAGGTTTGGCTATTGTGCTTTTAAATTTTTATAAGACTAATACAGAGTAACTTCTCAAAATTTTAGTAGTTCCTAAGAACTCATTGCCAGGTCCCACTCCCATCTTCCTGCCATGCTCCTACTTTCTAATCTTCTACTTTCCCTTTACTCTGTCATTGTTGCCATGACCTGGGCACATTGGCTTGCATAGTTGACTGTGGTCCTTACTGGGTGGGATGGGTCCATGAGGCATTGTTTTAGTTTGGTGCTCATGCACATTCTGGTTGTGTGTTATTGAGTATTGAAAGTGTCTTGTTCTATTTTGTTTGTTTTTTCATGAATACTTTATTTGTTTTGGGGCCATACCCAGGTGTATTTAGAGGCTACTACCAGCTCTTGGAGCTCTCCAGTGCTTGGAGATCACTCCTGGTTGTGTTCAGAAGATCTGCATGTGTATTTTAATAATATGGGATCAGGTAATTTTTGTGGGAATAGAAGAAAATAAAACAATGGAACTCAAGGAGCACAACTGGAGGTGGAGTTGATACTGTTTCTCAAGCTTTATGGACTAGGTTTTTTTTTTATTGTAATTTTTTTTTGCAACCAGTGGTGCTTAGGGGATACTTTTAACAAAGTTACTTTAGTCCTAGCATTGGAACTTCAGAGTTCAGTGTCTCTGAAGACTTTATATTTGATATCATTTACGGTATCATTAAACCTGAAACCTATATTTTCTCCTGTTGCCTATGCTGATTTAGTTAGTGAGGGGAAAACTTGTAAAAATCTTAGCTTATTAGGCATGAAGTTGACTCTCCAAATCATTGTTTCCTGGGGCAGATATCCCTCTAAGAAGAATTCACTTTAGTAATATTGGAACAGAGTTGAAGCTTCTATTTTTTCATACTGCTGTTGATCTTTTATTGAACACACAACCAGAAAATAGGTTATTGATTGAGAGAAGGCATGAGGTCATTTTCCACATGGGGTTCCCTATCAAAGGGTTAGATTCAGCTGAGAAAGGTTTGAGTTTATCAATATTTACTCCACCTAACCTCCAAATGTTCTCCATCATGAACAAGGTAACTGCCAACACCTGAGAAAAAAGAAGATGGAGATTGGGTCAAATGATTTGATCAAGTCGCCAAATAACGGTGACCACTTTCACATCTCATTGACACATTCCCCCCAAAGACTTCCCCTTTGACCCCTTCCCCCTTGATCTTTGGTAATTTTTACTTTGTGGCTGAACTGTTTGGGGCATTCCCCTTACCTTGGCTCAGTGGTTTGTCTTCACTCAGAAGTTGCCAGTAGCTTCTGTCATTATTGTTGGCTTCCAGACCCTGAACAGAGGTTACATAGGGTCCCCAGGAGCTCTCTGCTACTGTAAAACTGTGGGGACAATGACAAGAATTTATGCAACACTATATAGCAGTTACTCAAACTTCAATGTGCTTAAGAATTAACACTTGAAGCTATTGCCAAACAATGGGATTTTCATAGCCTCTATCCCAGATGCCATGATCTGAGCTGTACTAGAAATAAGCAGGTCTTACAAACATTCTAGGGGATAATGCAGGCCCTCTACAAGGCACTCAACTTAGGACCATGCTACTACATTAGAGAAGTTTGACTATGGCTTCTGCCTCTGCCTCCTGTCATAATGAGGCAAGTTGGTATCTTCATTTTATTATTTGACTTCCCAAAGCTGAAAATCTTAATCTAAGGTTTATAAATTTTCCTGAAAGGAGGAAATAGAGATATTCTATGGGTGTTTGTGAAATCTCTGATTTTAGTGACAGTTTTTGTGATATATACTCCTGATTTTCAACAAGATCAGAAATTCAGAAGTAGTTAAGAAACTAGAGCACTGTTTTGTTGTGTTTTGTTTCTTGTGTTTTGGACCACACACAGTGGTGTTCGGTGGTTACTCCTGGCTCTGCACTCAGGAATTACTTCAGGTGGATGCTGGGAGACGATGTGGGATGCCAGGATCCAACTTGTGTGAAGCAAAGGCCTTCTTGTTGTACTATAAATCTGGCTCCTAGACCAGTGCTTTTAAACCTTTCTGCTTGCATGCTAGTGAATAAGATAGATGTGTCAATTATTTCTAATTAAGACACAAAACCATTATTTATAGTAAAAATATTTACGTATAGTTTTTATAATAGTCCTGCAATATGATCCAGATAAACCATGTATTAAACAACATTATTATTATTATTATTATTATTTTTTTGGTTTTTGGTTTTTGGGCCACACCCAGCGGTGCTCAGGGGTTACTCCTGGCTGTCTGCTCAGAAATAGCTCCTGGCAGGCACGGAGAACCATATGGGACACCGGGATTTGAACCAACCACCTTTGGTCCTGGATCGGCTGCTTGCAAGGCAAACGCCACTGTGCTATCTCTCCGGGCCCAAAACAACATTATTTTTTAAGTGCCTAGTAGAAATGTATGTAAACCAACACTAATCCATAAACTAGTGGTTGAAAACCAATTTTTTGACACAAATGTCTGATGTAAGAAGTTCAATTTGTAAAGGAATTCTGCTGACAAAGAGATTACTGGGATTTATTCACTTATTAAGTAAACAATTGGAGATATACAATATGATAGAAAGTGGAATGTCAGATCTCTTTTTTTATGACCCCTGTAATGAGATGTAGATGAATACCATGTAGATAGATATATAGTAAAGGAACTACATAGTTTTGGAACTTTTTAGTCTGGTGTAAATAACCTTTTACCAAGTCTTTAAAAACCATATAAAATATTTTAACCTTAGGTTAGGGGCATACATACCCAAATAAGGTCTCATTTTGTTTCTGAGCTTCCTCCATTACATCTAGGAAGACAGAACCATTTTTCACAGTGACAGTAATGGAATATGTTTCATTGATTTTCACAGAGTAATGGACTGTGATATTTGAGGATCCATTAGTAGGCATCACAGATATAGGCTGATGAACAGAGATGTTGAATTTATCTACCAGGTATGGAAAAGCAAGGCAGTTAATTAACCATGAAACAATAAGAAAACTGATAAAAATAAATGAGTTCATTTAAGTATGTAATAAACAATGCAAACGAGAAACTATTTTAAAGCAAAATCAATCAATAAAGTAATAAAAGTGATGATAGATGTTTTATACTTATATATGGAATATTTCTTTTATGCACATGAGGATTTGCAATAAGACATAAACATCATAATGTAGGATCAGATTTTAAGCAGAAGTTAGGACTAAAGTAGAAATAAAGCAGCTGCTCACCAGATTGTGAATGATTATGTTTGGTTCAGTTGCAATGTCCTCAGGTATTCAGTTACCCCTACCTCCTATCTCTTGTCACATTTGATTTTTTTTGATACAAAATACAAAATTATTTTTCTCCCACTTTTTATTTTTTAATATTTTATTTATGTATAAAATTAATGGCATCAAACTGCCAAGTCAGTTGGTCCTTTATGAACTTATTTATCTCTTTATCTTCTTGTAAATTTACAAAAGATGACTGACATTTAGAGGTTAAATATTTTGCCCAAGACCCATAACCTTTTAAGTGACTGACTGAGAAACAAAACAAGACAGCAAGGAAACATCTTCTTCTATACCTCACTGCAAACACGTTTTTTAAACTAAGTAATTCGTGCTGCATTTTCCTCATTTTACCAAATTTTTTTTCTTAGAGATATCTTCTTTTTCAGAGGGATCACTAACCAGGAATCATGGGAAGTCAAAGATATTATTTACTTTGAATGGAATGAATTACTGAAACATATCTCTATGTGTAGAAATCAAAAAACAGCCTTTTGTATAGATTTTTTTCTGCAAATCTTTCTTTTTTCTTTTTTTTTAATCAGAATTTGAACCAAGAATGACATCTGCTATCCTATTAATAACAAATTCTCTGGGTATAATATCAATGAGGATATAAAATGATTGAGGAAAGGTAAAGTAGTTTGCTTTTCAGTGCTCTACCTGAATTGTAAATACAAGAAGAATCTTTGTTAACATCCAAGTAAGTCTTTCCCAGTAGAGCTGGTAAGACCTGAGCTGCAGCAATGGGCAAACTGAACGTTCCCTGAGAAACTTCTTTGAGTACTGTGTCCAGAGTCTGTGAGCAATTCCAAACATTCTCATGTTCATTGTCATCACTTGATGAGACAAAGAGAGCCTAATTAGAGAGAGGATGAATGAAAGAAAGTCAAATAAGAGTAAAGACGACACCTAACTACAACCATATTTGTAATCAAGGTGTTTAAATAAAGATATTAATAAAAAAGAGTAAAGATGACATCTTATTAATTCCATAAATATGGAATACATAGGAGGAAACTTAGATAACTAAGGGATTTATCTTGTCATCAGGAAGTGTATAAACTAGTTTGGGTGGGGAGGTGGAGAATGGCCCAATAACATGCACTATGATTCAGGACTTCCACTGAAAGCAAGTTTTCTCTACTGCAGTGATTCCTGTATAGATAATATGGAATGACACTTGTCCTAGAGGACGTATGTCTATATGTCAATACATATTGGAACACTGTATGACTGAAAGTCAACCATCCGCAACCATTTATCTTTAAAAATTGTATTTCTGTGAGAAACAGAATTCAAGAGATGTTGATGGATTTAACTCTATCTCACAATGATTCAGTAAAAACAATTGAGAGTGAGAATGAGAGAGAGAGAGAGAGAGAGAGAGAGAGAGAGAGAGAGAGAGAGAGAGAGAGAGAGAGAGAGAGAGAGAGAGAGAGAGAGAGAGAGAGAGAATGGGAAAACAGGAAAATGGCTGCCCCAGAGGCAGGCAGGGGGAGTGAGAGATGAAAACGGGTTACATTGGTGGTAGGAAATGTGCACTGGTGAAGGGTATTGCACAGTGTATGACTGAAACTCAATTATGAACAACTTTGTATCTGTGGAAAAAAATAAACCAATTGTATTATGAACACCGTTGTAACCACAGTGTTTAAATAAAGTCATTTAAAAATATTGCGAACAAATATTATGGAAGAGCCCTCATCTAAGTGATTACCTGGCACATGGCCTTTCCATAGAGGAAGAGCTTATAAATATTTAGTGGGATGAAGGAAAGACTTTATGGAAAAGGGTCAGATTGAGACAGGCCTTGGCAGGGCAAGGCCACTACAAGGACCAGAATGACTAACAATACTGAAGTAGAAATGGCATGTAGAAATGTAGTTTATGATCCTGCTGTGAATTTCTGTCCCTTTTCATGCTTTTAAACAGAACCAAGGTCATTTTCCGTCCCTAAATTTCTCTATTAACTAGTTGGTGTGCGCCTAGACATTTGTTTTCTAAAATTCCTTCAAGTGATTTAAATGTGCATCAGAAGGGGAAGCCAGTGTTTTCTATTCACTTTAAATATTGAAAAGTGAATCACACAGATAGTAAGAATAAAACAAAGAACTAAAGAACTTCCTTACTGGATCCCAATTTATCACTAGATTAATCTTGGGATTTTTCCCAAGGACTTTGTACAGACCATGTCCAATGCACTGATCTTCCTAGAATATGTAACATTTTTTCAAGCTTTTTTGTTTTATCCTTCTCCCCTCTCTTCCTTTAAAAATTCTTTCACTGAATTATTCACTTAAAGAGTTTTTCACTTATAAACCTGCCTGGTTTTGTCTCTTATCCTTCGAGTTATGTATCAGTGAGAGAACATATGAATAAAATCTTGGGCTTCAAGGAACATGTGCAGGAGGGTGTAGCTACTAAATGGGAGTTTTTGAACCAGTTGTTTGAGTTCCACCCATTCTCTCCTCTTTCTGGATTTGTAACAGTGGGAAATCCCTGGCTCTGTCTCATGCTCTAATTTCAGGGAATGGCAGTTCTAATTCTTTCCTCATTACTTTGTTGCTTACATTAGAGTTAATGGCAAAAAATATTTCTATTTAGTGCTTCCATAGTTCAGTTTTGGAGGAAAGGTGGACACATAAAATGATGATCTAAGGTAAAGGGTGAGACTGTATGACATAGCATGATATGTTGTAGCAGACTTTAGAGTGTCAAAAAACATTATAGGGGCTAGTATACTGGGGAGCAAGAGGCTGGCATGGCACTTAGGGAACATTGGTGGAGGAAAGTAGACACTGGTAGTGTCTGAAACCCAACTATGAAGAACTTTGTAAATCATTATAGTTTCAATAAAATGAAAATTAAAAATATTATATCCAGAAATGGCTTCACAGAAGTTTTAGATATGGAAAATATAGCTTGCAAGGGAGGAGAAAACATATGAGGCAGGGAGAAGGAATCTCATGAGTTATATATATATCAGCATAGGAAATGAAATAAATAATGCAACCTTAAGAGGCCAATAAGAAAGGATAAAGATATTTTTCTTCATGACACCCTCCTTTATCTTCTGTGTTACTTTGATTTACCTGCATAGCTTCTCCTGTGCTGAATATATTTCCAATGAGACCGTTTTCCTTTTTCTCAGCCAGAATTTTTTTTACCAGTTGCTGTATATTGTTAACAATAACTTCTACATCTGTTTGTATGTTCTGATTTACTATACTTTTCTTCATACAGCTCAGAGCCAGGACAGCCATCGCACCAGTATCTGTTTGGAAACAAAGCATCAGTGATAGGAAGACCAAACATCTTGCTTTCCTTGGATTAGGGGGGATTGAGAGGTTTCTGCAGTATGGAATTTTCAGTTCCCAGGTTATTTAATGAGAATAGAGAAGCATATAAAGCATTAACCTCTCAAATATTATAAGATTTTTTCACTTATTGAGCTTCAGGGTATTTAATACCTCACATGTTGGTTCTAGGTATGTATGGAGATCTGTAAGTGTATAGAAATATGACAATCTCTTATTTTTACATTTTACTCATATTTTTCATCTTTTAGTCATAATGGTACAAGGCGGAAAAAATCCAGAATTATATCTCAAAGTAATGTGCTTGTAAGGAATATATCTTGGAAATATCATAAGGGCTCTATTAGACTTATTAGAAGAAAAGAAATGTTTTGCAATGAAACTCCTTAAGGGAGAGAAGGAGGCAGGAGTTTGGAGGTAGGAAGGCTAAGGGTTCATTACTTGCTTTCTTCTAGTTAGGAATCTTCCCTACATTGTAAGAAAAGGCAGAGAAAATGTTTCATATTCCTCTTTTTTTTTTTTTTTTGTTTTTTTTTGGGCCACACCCATTTGACGCTCAAGGGTTACTCCTGGCTATGTGCTCAGAAATCGCCCCTGGCTTGGGGGGACCATATGGGATGCCGGGGGATTGAACCGCGGTCCTTCCTTGGCTAGCGCTTGCAAGGCAGACACCCTACCTCCAGCGCCACCTACCCGGCCCCTCATATTCCTCTTAATTATCCAGAGATATTGAATAGTGATTTACTTTGAAAGGTGAACTTAGATTTGGATCTATATGGGATGAGCATCAATATTAGTTTTTAGAAGGAATTTCCTTTTGGATATGTAAGTTTTTGGATACAGTGGAAATTTTCTTAGCTTTTTCTGCTGTGAATGTACATTTCATTGATAAAAAATATTGGTTGGTTGGGTCTTGTCATTGTAGAGGTGTTGTTAAAATATGTCCACCATCCAAATGGTTCCAATAAATTAGAAAATAGTATTAGAATAAATTAGTTTCCTTCTTTCATATTGTCTAAATACCTTATATAAATATTTAAAAAATCTAATGTAATTTTATAGAGAGGAAGATTAAGATCAAGAGTAGGGTAGAGACATCTACATAGAAATTTCAAATTCATCCACATCATTTATTTTTTTTAAAAAAACTTTATTTTCTGAGATTAGGGCAAAGAGGTCAGAAAAATTCAAATATTTACTTTGAGGTTAAAAAAGACCTTAAAAGGCAAACCTTACTGATTATTGTGTTCTGAATGTGAAGGGAATTAGGCATAATGACTCACCAACGGAGAATTGACCACCAAAATAATAGTTTTTATTATTAGGCATCAAGAGTTGTGAAACTTTGGTGATTGAATACTTTCCATTGAAAAGGCATAAGGTCAAGACAGTCGTGCTGAACTGGTAGTAGTTAGTCAGTGGACTGCCTTCATGTGCTTCTGGCAGAGAGAAAACAAATACCCATTTAGAGAATTGATACTGGAGTAAAACATTTTCAATTTTTGTTTGTTTGTTTTGAGACCACACCATATAACACTCAGGGATTACTCCTGGCTATATGCTCAGAAATTGCTCCTAGCTTTGGGGACTATATGGGACATCAAGGGATGGAACTGTGGTTCATCCTGTTAGCACATGCATGGCAAATGCCCTACCATTTGCACAACACTCTGGCCCCTTCAATGTATTCTTATTTAATGTCCCTTTCCTTTTAATTTTAGAAAATAAGAGAAATAATTGATGGAGATAACTCATAGAATCAGTATATCTGATAAATGTAAACTCTCAAGGACAAATTCAACTTATTTCTTTTATATTATCATTGAAAGAATAAAGCACTAAATAGGTTAAAGTACTACCCCTAGCATTCATAAAGTTATCAAGTTAGAAAAAGCACAGCTTTCTTTTTTTTTTTTTTTTGGTTTTTGGGCCACACCCGGTAAACGCTCAGGGGTTACTCCTGGCTATGTGCTCAGAAGTCGCTCCTGGCTTGGGGGACCATATGGGACACCGGGGGATCGAACTGCGGTCCGTCCAAGGCTAGCGCAGGCAAGGCAGGCACCTTACCTCTAGCGCCACCGCCCGGCCCGAAGCACAGCTTTCTTACCTCCAAATCTTGGGCAATTTCTTTCTTTCTTTTTTTTAAACCTTATTTATTTATTGCTTGGTTGGTTGGTTTTTGGGCCACACCCAGCAGCTCTCAGGGGTCACTCCTGTTTTCTGCACTCAGAAATCGCCCCTGGCAGGCTGGGGGTTCATATGGAATGCTGGGAATTTAACTGGGCTCCTCCTGGGTCAGCTGCATGCAAGGCAAATGCCCTACTGCTGTGCTATCTCTCTGGCCCCATCTTGGGCAATTTCTAGGGTAATGCATTGATTTGACAAACATGAATTGAAGACCATCTCAGAAAAAGATGGAAATGGAGACACTTAGAAAACCATTGGATAAGTATGAAGTGGAAATTAAAAATGAAAACACTTGTAACCACTATTATAAGTCTATTTTCTCTTCCAGTCATTAAGAAATTTGAGAAAAGAAGGAAAAATCGTCAGGAAAGATAAGTGGGATCCATGAAATAAAGAGCAGGAAAGAATGGTGGGAAACATCTTGCAACTCAAACAAGTGGAGAAACAAGACTTTTGAGGATTTATGAATTTTTGATTCTCACCCATGTTTTCAATTTCTGCTTGAAATTTCTTTTCCAGTTGATCTATTAGGTGAGGATCAAATCTATATGAAGTATTGGGGTTTTTACATGCTCCCAAAGCCAGTGTCATTAAGGCAAGTTGTCCTGAGGTTAAATATGATCCTGAAAAAAAATAATTTTAAGAAGGTATATGCTTGTGATTTTTTTGGCATCCAATCTTCCTTATGACTTATATTGTTTGCCACATTTTTTCTCTTCTATTTGTACTATTTAACTCTTGTTTATTTTCTCAGATCAGAATAATTTGTTTGTTCTGTTTTTGTTTTTGGGTCACATCCAGCAGCACTTAGGGTTCACTTCTGACTCTCTGCTCAGAAATTGCTCCTAGAAATGCTCAGGGGACCATATGGGATGCCAGGATTTGAACCAACATCCTTCTGCATGCAAGGCAAAGGCCTTACCTCCATGCTATTTCTCCAGCCCAGATCAGAATAATTTTTAATAGTATATATTATATATAATGTATATATATACTGTTTAAATAAAAACAATATCTTTACCTACAAAATATTTATCATGTACAAATATCATGTACAAAATACATGATTTTGAATCATGTAGTCCTTATAAGAATGATCAAAAGAGAAACAGGAGTTAAAACACTTTCCTTGCATAACAAGGCCTTGCTTTGATCCCCAATATTGCACTAACTTCCCTGTGCACCACCAGGAGTGATCCCTGACCACCAGGGATCATTGTCCCAAGCACCACTGGTTGTGCTTCCAAAATAAAAATTAAGATTAAAATTTCCACAGCTGTTGTCATGTAGGTAATGGCCCAGTTTCACAGCTTCACCACTTCAGTTGGAAGTGAACTCTGAACATAAGCCAGGATTCAGCCCTGAGCAATGCCAAGTGTGCCACACCCCTCCCCCCATCCAAATAGACTGACCTTTCCTTGCCACATTGATTTGTTGGATAAATTGTTGGTCTAGGCTTTGGTTATTGATGCCAGTCAGTCTGAGTGACAACAGGATATTAGCAGCTTGGATTCCACTGGTATATTTGAAGTCGATTATTGTGCTCACCAGAGGGTTTAGATGGAAGTACTTTTCTTTGCTTATCTCTGCAGTAAGAGAAAAAAGAGGAAATAAGAACTTAGAAAATAGTAAGAATGGGAACAGCAGTGACATAACGAAATTGAGTAGATGGAACAGACATCTCAACCTGTTATGTAGCTTTCTTGTACTTCAGTTTCTTCTATGAAATAATTACTAGAAGAAATATTTTAATAAATGGTAAAATCTGTATATATTGATACATTTAATTCTGTACAATATCCTATCACTGTAATTAGTGAAACCAGGGACAATAATTTTCATTGCTCACCTTCTTT
Organism: Suncus etruscus; assembly: GCF_024139225.1. Classification (NCBI taxonomy): domain Eukaryota; kingdom Metazoa; phylum Chordata; class Mammalia; order Eulipotyphla; family Soricidae; genus Suncus; species Suncus etruscus. The sequence goes on from NC_064856.1 coordinate 103,997,336, forward strand.
TACTGGAAGAGAAAAAATTCAGGAATATCAGAATGCAGTAATTATAGAAAGGTCATGGCTTGTAGCAGGCACAATTTGACTATTATGAGTCATGACTGAGATATATGTGGGAACTTCCAGTTCAGTATGTTTTTTGGCACTGAAATAAACTTTTTAGTTCCTGGTCAACAACTCAGGTCAGCTTTCTTGGTCAAAAAAGACAAAGTGAATTATTAATCATGGTTTTTTTTTTTTTTTTATTAAAGTCTCTCTTAGAAACCTTTTATTTTTTGAATACAACAGAGAAAATGATGGGATAAGATCAAAAATTAGAGTGGTAGGATCCTGTGTTTTATTTTTATTTATTTATTTTATTTATTTATTTATTTTTTTGTGGTTTTTGGGTCACACCCGGCAGTGCTCAGGGGTTATTCCTGGATCCAGGCTCAGAAATTGCTCCTGGCAGGCACAGGAGGACCATATGGGACGCTGGGATTCGAACCGATGACCTCCTGCATGAAAGGCAAACACCTTACCTCCATGCTATCTCTCCGGCCCCTTATTTTTATTTTTTTAAGATTTAAATTTATTTTGATTTTTTATTTAAATAATTTATTTAAACACTGTGATTACAAACATAATTGTAGTTGAGTTTCAGTCATAACAAGAACACCCTTCACCTGTGCAACCTTCCCATCACCAATGTCCCCATCTCTTCCCTCCCCTATCCCCTGCCTGTAATCAAGACAGGCTTTCTACACCCCCCATTCACTGACATTGTTATAATAGTTCTCAGCATAGTTATTTCTCTAATTGAACTCACCACTCTTTGTGGTGACCTTCATATCTTGAGCTGGTCCTTCTGACCCTCAACTCTGGGAAATATTTCAATGTCTTTAATTCTTCTTAAAACCCATAGACGAGTGAGACTATTCTGTATCTCTCTCTCCTTCTGACTAGTTTCACTTTGCATAATAGATTCCATGTACATCCATGTATTGGAAAATTTTCTGACTTCATCTCTCCTGACAGCTGCATAATATTTCATTGTGTATATGTACCACTTTAGCCATTCATCTGTTGAAGGGCATCTTGGTTATTTCCAGAGTCTGGCTATTGTAAATAGTCTGCAATTAATATAGGTGTGAGGAAGGGATTTTTGTATTGTATTTTTGTGTTCCTAGGGTATATCCCTAGGAGTGGCATAGCTGGATCGTATGGTAGCTCAATTTCCAGTTTTTGGAGAAATCTCCACATTGTTTTCCATATGGGCTGGACTAAACAACATTCCCATCAGTAGTGAATGAGAGTTCCTGTTTCTCCACATCCCCACCAGCAATGATAGTTCCTGTTTTTTGTAATATGTGCCAGTCTCTGTGGCATGAGATGATACCTCGTAGTTGTTTTGATTTGCATCTCCCTGATGATTAGTGATGTGAAGCATTTTTTCATGTGTCTTTTGGCCATTTGCATTTCTTCTTTGAGAAATTGTCTGTTCATTTCTTGTCCCCATTTTTGATGAGGTTAGATATTTTTTTCTTGTTAAGTTCTGTCAGTACCGTGTATATCTTAGATATTAGTCCCTTATCTGATGGGTATTAGGTGCATAGATTCCCCCATTCTGTGGGTAGATTTTTGTATCCTAGGCATTATTTCCTTTAGCTCATCTGAGTGAGCTACACATCTTTCTCTTCAGATCTCTTCTTGTATCAAAGGTGAGCTTTTGTGTCAAAGGTTAGATTGTGAATACAACAGTTTCAAAACCATCAGCTTTTTCCATATCCTTGTCTTATAAGTACCACAATTTTTCACAGACTTTTATGAAAAGAATCATTAGTACCTTTCTGCAGATATACTTAATTTGAAAATTCTTAAACATTTACACTGAGCACTGTAATATGAGTCTTCAACATTTGAGTTTTTCCATAAACTTCTTTTTTTTTTTTTTTTTTTTTTTAATTTTTTTTTTTTTTTTGGTTTTTGGGCCACACCCGGTAACGCTCAGGGGTTACTCCTGGCTATGTGCTCAGAAGTTGCTCCTGGCTTGGGGGACCATATGGGACACCGGGGGATCGAACCGCGGTCCGTCCAAGGTTAGCGCAGGCAAGGCAGGCACTTTACCTTTAGCGCCACCGCCCGGCCCCCCATAAACTTCTTAAACAAAATCATAAAAACATTTCTGCAGATATATATAGAGCTTGGAAATAAATTTGCTAAAATATTCTTATAATGAGCACTGTTACAAGAATCTATAACTTTTCTCACGTTTTTATTTTATTTTGAACAGAAAGGGTGAACTTGTAAGATGACACCTAGCTATTAAACCAAAACAAAATAGTTCCCCCATCTTCCTCTTTCTTTTAAACCTATCCTTTTGATATGTAAAATTCCACCTGGATCTCATCCTCCCCTTCCCCACCTGGTGAATTTTGTACTGGGAGACTAAATAAAGGTCAGTCTGACTTTGGCATGCAGAGAGACCATGAGGCAAGAAACAATCTGACTGCATGACTCTTTCCTGACTGGATTGGTTTATTAATTCTTCACTGCTTTTCTGTTTCTTTAGATCCATCTGCCTGGAGCTAGAAATACAATGTGTGGGGTGTTCTCACAACTTTGGGGATTTATTTTTTTGTTTTTGTTTTTGTGTCACACCCAACAGCGCTCAGGGTTTACTCCTGGCTTTACACTCAGAAATTGCTCCTGGCAGGCTAGGGGGACCATATGGAATGCCAGGATTTGAACCACCATCTTTCTGCTTGCAATGCAAATGCCCTATCCCCATGCTATCTCTCTGGCCCCAATTTTGGGGATTTATTTTACAAAAAGAAAATATTGACTTTCTTTTTTCTATGAATTTTAAAGGTTAGCCTCAAACCCATAGGTTGAATTACAGAAAAAATAGTTCTTCAAAAATTAAAAAAAATTTTTCCACATTTCTGAGAAGTTCATGAGATCATGAATTTTTTGTGATTAAAAATTAGCAGCAATGGACAGCTATGTTTCAGAGATGCTCTCCTAGAAAGAATCTGAGTGTAAGGAAGAAGAGGCCAATGTGACACCAAATCCATGCTCCTTCTTCTAACAAGATACTATCTGGAACTAAGCTTATTATGCCCTGCCACCTTTTAAATGGAATCCAACCACATATAGAACTGAGATATGATATTTTCTTGGGTAACTCTACACATAGTACCCTTCAGGAGTCTATCACCTTAGAGCAGCTGTAGCTCAAAGTATACTCACCACAGATCTTGCACAGTTGACTTGAAATAAGAGAAAATAGTAGGAGCCCCCGGAAGGGGAGATGGTGGGATAGTTTCATCTCTCCAACAAGTGTACTGGAATAGTGAGGGCTGAGCCAAAGTTTATTGGGTGATGGGAAGAGGTAAAGAAAACTCCTCCTTCTGTTTGTCAAAACCTCTTTCACTGAAATATTGAGAAATATCAGGAGGTGTGGTCAAGTGTATTGTCCAAGTAATGTGATAACCAGGAAGTAGAACTGACAGGTATGATCAGGGAGAATAAGGAAATAATTTTTCTTTGTTACCTATTTCAAACCTCTTGGGTTTGTATTGAGTGCTGTCCTTCAGCTCAATAAGAATTAGGTAAAAAGCTCTTTTTAAATTATGTTTCTCTCTTTTCCTTCTGCTTTGGTTATCTCTATGTTTTTGAGAGATTAGAGTCAGAACACATAAAAATGGAAGTAGAAGTTGTAAGGCTAAAATGGAAACACAAGACTGGGAACCTTGACACATAGGTAGGTTTTTGGTATAGTGTCTTTGGATTTATTATTTTTCCCCTTAAGATGAATTTACCAGAAAATTGGTTATCCAAGGAGAAAAAAATGTAGAAATATGTCTCACATGTTAATTTTTGCCACATCAGGAAAAATTCTGCATGTTAATTGTGAGAAGTGCTGCATCTCATCATTTTCTCAAGAACGATGCCAGAGCATTAGCAATTTGGTTTTCAAATTTTTGCTCTGGGTTATGAAGATAGCAGAATGGGGGTTCCAAGATATAAGAATGGAGGTTCCCCCTTCGTATTCTTTCAGAACACCTGCAATTTAATCACCACCAATGAACAAGAGATCTTCTACAAGATAAAGCTCAAAATCTACCAACTCTAATTTTTTATTTCTTGATCTGTTTCTTACCCTGTCTTATCCAGAGAAGTTAGGCTCAATCACCAAGATCCCAGTGACAGACTCAGATCAAGTCCCATTTTATTTTATTTTTTTGGGGGGTGGGGAATGCCCTACCATGTAGTGCACAGGCATCTTAGGACAACTTCTGGAGACTCTTGTCCAATACAACTGACAATTTACCACTAACCAATGGATGCTATGTGAGGAAAGGGGGAGGGCTACCAAGTATATACGTTCTCTCTGTGTTGCAGAACATGCTTCATTTTTAGTTGTAGAATGGATTCTAGAGTTTCCCCTTTATTTTCCAAATTAATCATTTTTTTTCTTGTTTCTCCTAGTGTATCTGAATTTTCTAAAAGTTGTAATGTGCTAGAGTTAAATTTCTAAAACTTTATTCTCTCCTTGAATGATCGGATAAAATTTAGCATAAATACTAAAAACCAAAGTGTCTAAAAGGGGAAGAGAAAGGAAGTGAGAATGATAGAGAAAGAGAAGAAAAATGTCTGCCACATAGGAAAGCATGGGGGAGGGTGGGAGGGAAATGAGACATTGTGGGAAGAGTGTACTGGTGCTGTTCATTGAATGGCTGAAACTCAATCATGGTTAACTATCTGTGGATAAAAACAACTGTATCATAAACAATTAAAATTGAGGTGATGTGGTTTATAATAGTATTACTATATATGTGTTTGGAAGAATGGATGTTTTAAGAAAGAAGAATGGTGATTCCCCCTTTGTATTTTTCCAGGACACCTGTAACTTAATCACCACCAATGGACATATCCACCAACCAAGTGCCCTTATACTTCCACCACTATCCTGAAGCTTTTCTAGCTGACTCTCCCTCTCTATCTCTTCTCCAACTTTAGCCCTTCTTCCCTTGGTAAACTTCTCTCTGTTGGCAGAGTTTTAGGATTAGTACTCAATGCCCATTTTAAATGACAACAGCACACTACTAAAATGCATGCCATCTTCTTAAACTTAGCTTGATTTTGTATTGGTCCTGTTGGGCCAATAGGAAGTTAGCACATCGGATGTAAGTGAAAGTTTGAGAATATCTCTTGCAATGAATTGTATGGTTTGAAACGTGGGCCCCACAATATGTATGCACATGTGTGTGTGTGTGTGTGTGTGTGTGTGTGTGTGTGTAAGAACCACATGGAGAACTGAAATATTCTAGTTCTCAGCTTGCTCACTACCTAACATTCAGTGTTTTGGTGTTCCATTTGCCTTTTTCAATTCTTAAAAATACAATTTCTAGAGACTGGAAAAAATTCAGGGGATCTGTGTACATACAAGACACATGGTTCAGTCATTAGCACCACAATCATTGTAGAGTGTAGCCTTAGAGACCTCAAAACATTTCCAGGGTGGCCCTGATATCTCAACCCCATGGAGTCTGAGATGTACTTATGGCAGTAACCTTGGATTCAACCATTTATTCCAGATGGCCTAGTGTCAGAGGTAATGGCTCTAACCCATGAGCACTGCTTTGGAGGCCCCCACCCAAATTATAATGATACATTTTTTTGGGAGGGGGAGTTGAGCTATACCTAGAGGTGCTCAGGGATTTCTTCTGGAAGTGCTCAGGAGACCAGGTGTATTGCCAAAGCTAGACCCATGGACTACCAGTACAAGGCAAGCACCTTATCTCATGTGCTATATCTCTAGCCTAATAATAACCCTTGTAAATTGAAGCTATAGTGTATTAATGATATATTTCAAATATGTATTATAAATCAGCATCTGTGTTAAACTGCATTAAATTTATCATGGAAGACTCTGGTTCTGTCTTATAATTGACCCTTTTTGTATGATTTACCCTTCCCACTCTCCTCTTAGTCACCAATTTGGCTTTATGGTCTAAGAATTTATTTTTGTTGTATTGAGTGCATCAGTTTTTTAATAATATATAAAAAAGTATTATATACTATTTCTATATGTATGAAAGAGTAAAATTTTATGTGTTGATTTTTCTCCATCTGACTTAATTTACTAAATATGACATCCTTTAAGTCCATCCATGTCATTTCAAATGTCAAAAATTTGTTAATAGCTGAATAATATTCAGTTCCTTATATAAAGTTTCTATCCCCCTCTCCGCCTAAACTGATTTTCCCAGCCAGATCTACATACTGACTTGTAGTTAGGAGTAACCAGTTTTCACTGCACTTCAGAAAAAACTATGCTTTAAATATGGTTTCTAAGCTCTGATCCCTTCTAACCCTTGTCTATCTGACAGAATTATCTCACCCTATCTTGAACATTTCACTTTAGCTTCACTTTTTTTCAGTTCTTTTACTGTGCCAAGTTCCTTTTTGTTCCAGGACTTCTTTGCAAGTGTGGTTTTCCTCTCTTGAAAATTTGTTTTCACATGGTGCAGCTTCCTTCCTGTCCCCTCAAAGTCTGCTCATCCTTCAACTTGAATGGTATTTCTTTAGGGACACTCTCTGTATCCCCAGATCTGAATATATCACCCCTCACCCCTATTATTTATTTTTTCTAGACTTTCCTTTGTAACTCTTAGAGAGAGATGCAATTAGCTCTTAAGAGAATAATTTTCTTTTTATTATTTTATTTTTTTGGTTTTTGGGCCACACCTAGTGATGCTCAGAGGTCACTCCTGGCTATGCACTCAGAAATCGCTCCTGGCTTAGGGGACAATAAGGGATGCTGGGGATCGAACCCGGGTCCATCCTGGGTCAGCCGCATGCAGGGCAAATGCCCCACCGCTGTGCTATCGCTCTGGCTCTTATTTTTTATTTATTTACTGTGGTTTCTGCATCACATTTGGCAGGGGGGCTGCTCCCAAATTTGTGTGCAGGGGTCACTCCTGTCAGTTCTGGGGAATTCATGGGTGGGGCATAGGGTTCAAATCTGAGATCCCACCTGCTACAAAGCATTCACTCGAGACCTTTGAGCTAGCTATCCCCTTTGGCTCCTTTAAGTGTGTTTTCTGCCAGAATGTAAGTTCCTTCAAAGCAAGGGCAAGTTTTTCTTGTCCCTTCTTATCTATGAGCCCTCTATGTCCCCCTCTTATCTAAGACTGCACTGTACAAACATCTATTATATATGAGGTGGTCAAATATTTGATGGCCGGAACAACCTCAGATCCTTAAGTGAAATAATAAGCTAACACGTGTTACTAGATATTCTCATTGAAATAAAAGTGAGAAGTTTATATCAAAGAAAACTTGGAAATCAAAAGGAATAACTACAATGACGTTCATGAGCATGAAGAAAGAAGAAATCTGAATTTCAGGGTCTGGGTCTAGGATCAAGGTGTTCCTAGTATTGGGTCTCTTTTCATCACCATTTCAGCATTTCTTGGTCAAGCAGCTCATTCCCCCACAGAGTGAATGTGGTGGGGTTTGAATCATACCTGATGGTGGTAATTATGGGATACTCGCAGCAGTAGATTTGGGGATTGTCCCCATCTGACTGGGTGGAGTGGTACTGATGACTGAATCCAGGTATTCTTTTTTTTTTTAATTAAATAATTTTTATTTTGACCAAAGTGGATTACAAATCTTTCACATTAATAATTTAGGTACATAGTGACATTGAATCAGGGGCATTCCCACCACCAGTGTTGTCCTCCCTTCACCCCTGCTCCCTCTCCTTTGACCCCCGGGCTGCTAGTATAAGTGGTCCCCTCTGTGCCTAGCTTGTTGTAGATTGGGTTTCGATTGTGTTGTCATTGACTTTGGATTTGGTATTTAAATCTGATCATTTTTTATTTCTACTCAATGAATCCAGGTATTCTTCATGGACAATATATGCTACTGCCTTTGGAGCTGGCAAATTCAGTTTAAAATCATCTATGTACCTTCTCCTTTCTCTCCATGCAGATAAATGTTATTCTGATTTTTTTTTTTTTGGACTTACTGAAGGCAAATCTTGGCGAGTGAGGCAAGGTCCAGAATGCCTAGTAAAATCCAGGATCTTTAAGGATTTGTGATAGAGCAAGACAAAGTTCTCAGAATGCCTTGGGAGATTGGGAGAAGTAGCTCAGAATAAGCAACTCAAAAGCTGAGGAAAAAAAGCAGGTTGAGGTTTAATCGTTTGGAGAATGGGAGTTGGAAGAAGGCTACAGGAGAGGGCATAGTGCTATCTACCTCTCAGGAGTCATAAAGCACCTGAGGGGGTCTAGAGCAATAATGCATTAGGTAGGGCACTTGCCTTGCACGTAACTGATCCAGGTTCCATCCCTGGCAATTGTATCAACCTCCAAGCACTGCCAAGAGTGATCACTGAGTGAAGAGCCTTGAGCACTGCTGGATGTGGTCCCAAAATGATACAACAAACAAACAAAAGAAAACCCAAAGCAATGAAGGATGCTGCTGAACAAGACAGGTTCTTTTTTGTGTCAACAAATCTACTTTCATGGGAGATGGCAGGTTTCAATTTGGCAGACTTAAATTTAGTATCTCAGAGTACTCACAATTCCAGGACTTGATTACTGTGGTATAAGCCACTGAGCATGTTTACTCCTCTCTACACCTTCACTCCCTTCTTTCTCAATTTCCTTTTCCCTTTCTTTCTCAACCCACTATTCTCTGCATTGGTTCTGCATTGCATCTGTGTGGTACCTACACTATGTGGATACTACAGAGATGTCAAATCCACTTTGGACATTATTCACATTTGGATAATTTGGATTTGGACAAATCAGCTTTGGTCTATTGGATATCTGCAAATCCCTCTATACAATTGTTTAAGAACAAATACTCGAGCTCGCAGTTGGACCCAGCAGAGCGCACATGTCAGGAAAGCCGTTCCTCTTTTTTTCTGGTATGTCAGGGTCGCTGGTCAGACAGCGGGCCACAGATCTCCTGGGCTGAACACTTGGTCCAGGAGAATGGGACCCCCCACGCCAGGTGGGTCTTCATGGCCGGCCCTGGCAACTCGGGCCCTGGGGGGCGGGCGGAGGAGGGAAACCCCTCCACTATGTATATTGGACCCCCTGTTTTTTTTTGTTAGTAATACTATTCTTCAGAACGCATTGCCCGCGCGACAAATATACTTTTTAAGCATTATCCAAAAACGTTCCTGATCCTAGACTGTTCCTAGGAATAGAATCAGGATGCCCAAGATTTTGATAAAACACCAAAATTGACCATTATTGTCTAGTCTTATGTATTGCCTCTCCCCTCACCCCTGTGTCTCTCCTACCTCCTCATACCTAAACCCTGAACCATTATCTTCCCCTTATTCAACCCTCCTTATCCTCAGTTCCTAATTGGGTAGACATCAAGACTGACCTTTTGTCCCATTACCACCATCCAGCTCCTCATTGAAAGACACCCTCTCGGTCCCCAGCTCATGCCTCTACAAAAAACTACAACCAACACGCCTGTTGACCCATGCTTGGTGGCCCCTCATGCCCCCATCAAACTATGGACTGTTGCATGATACCGGAATCACCTTCAGCAAAACCCCTAGTTCAAGGACAATATAGGGTTCTGTAATGCCGCAAAACATGTCTCAAACTCAACTATCACCTGTTGTCTTCAAATACCCTTGTTTTCTTTCTTTTTTTTCTTTTTAAAACATAAAAGGGTCACATGTATCTGTTTTGTATATCTCAGATGTATTCCCTTAACATCCCTTAACTCTTTTCGAATATCCTCATATAGTGACAATTTTGCCCACGAGATTAGTTACTTGATTGTTTGATTTTCCTCCTGTGAGATCTGTTTTATAAGCAATACTGGTATAAGAGTAACTCTATAGATTTCACGTTTATACCAAGTTATGGGAAATGTTGGACTTTATTCGTCGGCCCCCAGATGCATCAACAATATCTTGTGGCATTACTTCTCTTTTGCATAGGCACATTAAAATGGGAAAATCATACATATGCAAACAAGTTCTTATCTAATAGAGATGGGAACACAAATTTGATAATGTAATTAGGCCTTTTACCCTGAACATTGGCATAATGATTTGGCTCAGGCCCCAGAAGAATGGGCATCGCCCACACACACCTGAACAATGGATACCATCTATGGAAACAACCACAATTGTCTTTCACATTACCAGGATCCAAGCCTCTACCAGAGAAGACCTACCACTGCTTTGGCATTGACTTACTCCAAAGAGTAAGTGCTCCCAACACCCAGGCGATTCAGCAACAGTCTGCATGCAGGGCAGATTGCTTCGCATTTAATGATATGCTGAAACTAGAGGATGCTCCACATCAGCCTGACATCGATGAAAGAAATGCACAGAATCCAGAGTCTTTATATATAAGAGTCTGATACCAACAATAGCTAAAGTGTGAAAAAGTTTCACTGGGACCTTGAGAATGACTAGAGTTGGATAGACTGGTATGCCTGGAACCCAGAGTCTGTCTTATGCCAATAAACTTCTGGGGTGAGGCCTTTCTGTAATCAGGTCAAGGATTTCTTTTTCCATTTTCTCCATTTTTCTGGACCTATGCAAACATTGGCGATTGCCGCTATCACACCTTTACTATATATTTTTTTACTCTTATCCTTTAAGGAAAAAAAAATACAACTTACTGAACTTAAAAACACATAACTGTAGTAGAATGCCTGTCTCGAATACAGTCAGGGGATGGGAAGGGGGGAGAGGGTAATTTTGCACTGGTGAAGGGGGGTGTTCTGGTTATGCCTGTAACCCAAATATGATCATGTTATTTAAATAAAAAATATATTTAATAAAAAAAACCCCACATACTCAAGGGATAGATTTAGATTCTAGGCGAGGGCTCATGCTCTGAGCTCAGGGCCATGCAGGCAGAGAATGACATGGGTTTGGTCTCTTTGTAGCTTGATCTCTTGATCTAATTCAATCTTTTCCCCCAAAGTCAAGTACACAATGGGAAAGCCAAATAAAGATCCTGAGGAGTCTGTGAATGGAAGGTCTTTCTTCCCAGATCTGAGAGAAATATAATATGGCATGATAGAAAACTGATTTCTAACCTCCCAGTCTCACCAAGTCCCCTCCCATAATTTTTCTGATTTTCTTTCTTACAGTATGTGGATATCAAGAAGGATCTAATTGGGACAAAGGCATGAGCAGCTAATTTGTCTGATAATTTTCTTTTGTCTGTCAGTGAAAGCCTTCATTCTGACTATAAGTTCTGAGATTTGGCCTAAAGTGTGTGGATTGGTCTGGTGTCTGTTTTTTTTTTTTTTTTTTTTTCAGGTCCTTCAAATAACACAATTACTAGCAAACATGACAAAAAACACTTGACAGGGGCTAGAACCAGAGTATAGCAGGGCAGGCATTTGCCTGGCAGGTGGCTCATCTGAGTTCTATCCCTGGCATCTCATGATTCTCTGAGCCCACCAGGAGCGATTCCTGAGCATAGAGGCAGGAAGCAAACCCTGAGAACTACAAAGTGTTCAAACAAACAGACAAACAAAAACACCCAAAAAACCCTTGACTCTGTTAATAGAACACGGATAATAGAACCCATCAGAAGAGCATAAGAAGAGAAGGAGGGGCCCAGAGAGATAGCAGCCGATCCAGGACCAAAGGTGGTTGGTTCGAGTCCCGGTGTCCCATATGGTCCCCCGTGCCTGCCAGGAGCAATTTCTGAGCAGACAGCCAGGAGTAACCCCTGAGCACCGCCGGGTGTGGCCCAAAAACCAAAAAAAAAAAAAAAAAAAAAAAAAAAAAAGGAAGAAGAGAAGAAGAAGTCATATATATATATATATATATATATATATATATATATATATATATATCACTTTAATTGAGCAGCTCTAGCTGCATATCTGGTTTCTTGTTAAAAACAAGGCCCTGGCACTTTAAGTCAAAGGACACAGAATGCACTAGGGGTTTAAGACAAATACAAAACTAGAGAGATAGTCTAGGAGGGGATATTGTAGCTAAGGTGCTTCCCTTGTGTGCAGTTGGCCTTATTTCAATCTGTAGCACCACATACGGTCCTCTAAGTACCTCCAGAAGTGGTTCCTGAGCACAGGCCCAGAAGTAAGGTGTAATCATTGTACCTCCCGCTACCAGCATCACCAATGGAAGGCTCTAAAACAGATGAAAGTGATGTGAAGCTGTTTAAGGAGAATTGGAAGCTCATGTCATCCAGTCTTTTGTTTCAATAATTTCTTTAATTGAAACACTGTGAAATATAGTTACAAAGTTGTTCATTATTTAGTTTCAGTCATACAATGTTCAACACACCTCACCAGTGCATATTTCTTGTTACCAATGTCCTCCCCCTTCCCTCTATCCCTCTCCCCTGCCAGCCTCTGTAACAGACATTTTTCTATTTCTTTCTTTCTTTCTTTCTTTCTTTCTTTCTTTCTTTCTTTCTTTCTTTCTTTCTTTCTTTCTTTCTTTCTTTCTTTCTTTCTTTCTTTCTTTCTTTCTTTCTTTCTTTCTTTCTTTCTTTCTTTCTTCTTTCTTTCTTTCTTTCTTTCTTCTTTCTTTCTTTCTTTCTTTCTCTCTCTCTCTCTCTCTTTCTTTCTTTCTTTCGTTCTTTCTTTCTTTCTTTTCTTTCTTTCTTTCTTTCTTTCTCTCTCTCTCTCTCTCTCTCTCTCTTTTCTTTCTTTCTTTCTTTCTTTCTTTCTTTCTTTCTTTCTTCTTTCTTTCTTCCTTCTTTCCTTCCTTCCTTCCTTCCTTCCTTCCTTCCTTCCTTCCTTCCTTCCTTCCTTCCTTCCTTCCTTCTTCCTTCCTTTCTTTCTTTCTTTCTTTCTTTCTTTCATTCTTTCTTTCTTTCTTTCTTTCTTTCTTTCTTTCTTTCTTTCTTTCTTTCTTTCTTTCTTTCCTTCCTTCCTTCCTTCCTCCATTCCCTTCCCTTCACTCCCTCCCTCCCTCCCTCCCTCCCTTCTTTCTTTCTTTCTTTCTTTCTTTCTTTCTTTCTTTCTTTCTTTCTTTCTTTCTTTCTTTCTTTCTTTCTTTCTTTCTTTCTTTCTTTCTTTCTTTCTTTCTTTCTTTCTTTCTTTCTTTCTTTCTTTCTTTCTTTCTTTCTTCACTCCCTCCCTCCCTTCTTCCTTCCTTCCTTTCCCTCCCTCCCTTCTTCCTTTCTTCCTTCCTTTCCCTCCCTCCCTCCCTCCCTTCTTCCTTTCTTCCTTCCTTTCCCTCCCTCCCTCCCTTCCTTCCTTCCTTCCTTCCTTTCCCTCCCTTCCTCCCTCCCTTCCTTCCTTTCCCTCCCTCCCACCCTCCCTCCCTCCCTCCCTCCCTCCCTTCCTTCCTTCCTTCCTTCCTTCCTTCCTTCCTTCCTTCCTTCCTTCCTTCCTTCCTTCCTTCCTTCCTTCCTTCCTTCCTCCATTCCCTTCCCTTCACTCCCTCCCTCCCTCCCTCCCTCCCTCCCTCCCTCCCTCCCTTCCTTCCTTCCTCCCTCCCTCCCTCCCTCCCTCCCTCCCTCCCTCCCTCCCTCCCTCCCTTCCTTCCTTCCTCCCTCCCTCCCTCCCTCCCTCCCTCCCTCCCTCCCTCCCTCCCTCCCTCCCTCCCTCCCTCCCTCCCTCCCTCCCTTCCTTCCTTCCTTCCTTCCTTCCTTCCTTCCTTCCTTCCTTCCTTCCTTCCTTCCTTCCTTCCTTCCTTCCTTCCTTCCTTCCTGTGTGATTTGCAATATTGTTCCTGAAGAGTTATCATGCAGATCACTTTACCTCCTTTCAGCACTCAGTTCTTGTCCAGAAGGATCATTTTAATTATCATTGTCACAGTAGTCCCTTCTCTGCCCTAACTGAACTCCGCTGCTTTTTGTAGTAAGTTTCCTATTGTGGATTGATCCTCCTGGCATCATTTTTTATTGTTTTTAGATATTAACACCAGACTATTATTTTTTGGTCATCTGTGTTAAAGATATATCAAACGTTTTTAGGGAACTTTCAGTAATTTTTTTAAAATTACTTTATTTAAACACCATGGTTAGAAGGCTGTTTATAATAACACAGTAGTTTATTTTTCCCTCAGAGATACAAAGTTGTTGATAAATGAGTTTCAGTAATACAATGTTCAACACCCTTCACAATTCCCAGTTCAAAATTTCCACCAACAATGTCCCTAGTTTCCCTCCTGTCTTCCCTGCTGCCTGCCTCTCCTCTATTTCTCTCTTTTCCTTTCTCCCCCTTTTAGACATGTGGTATGTAATATTGTTATTGAGAGATAACTTTTTAAAATATCCATAAATAAGTGCAATTATTTCAATCTATTCTTCTCTCTCTGACTCATTTAATTCAGTATACTACTCTCCATACACAACCATATATAATTTTATGACTTCATTTTTTGTAACAGATGAATAATATTACATTGTGTAGATTGACCAAATTTTTTTTTTAAATCCACCAATCTGTTCTTGGGCATTTGGATTGTTTCCAGATTCTGGCTATTGTGAACAGTGCTGCATTGAACATGGGAATGCAGAGGACTTTTCTGCATTGCATTTTTGAGTTCCTAGGGTATATCTCTAAGAGTGATATTGCTGGATCATATGGAAGCTAGCTCAGTTTATTGTTTGTTGAGTAATATCCATATTGTTTTCCAAAAAGCTGGACCAATTTACATTCACACCAGCAGTGAATGAGAGTCCCTTTCTCCCCACATCCAGGCCAGCATTGATTGTTGTTCTTTATAATGTGAGCTACTCTCTGTAGTGTGAGGTGATATCTTATTGCTCCATTCTCAGTCTTGCCCTCTGCTCTTGCCATCTCAGAGGGTGAGATTTCTGAATCACCTGGAGCAGTTCCCTGAAAGGCAGATGCCTGGGCCCTCCCCTCTGAGTTGGACTCTGGGAATTTCCCTTTCTCAGAAGAACCCAGGTGAGTCATAATACCCTAGAGCGCCCAGCTACAATCTACCTCATTGTATAGGAACAACACCCGAAATATGTCGTCTTAAATAAGTGTTTCAGATCATTCCCAGATGTAGCTTAACATTTTAGTTATTGTCCAAGGTGATTTGTAAATAATAAGATACTCTTCTCCAAAGCTTGGGTTTGGGATTAGAGGCATCAGTTATCTTGAAAGTTTCTCTTTTTTTGACTCCACATGCCAGGATTTCGTGTGCCTTTGACTGGTATGATGGGGGCTCTGGGCAGGACAGCTAGCCATAGGACCCCTGGGCTGACCACTTAGTCCAGGCGAGCAAGATATCCCCCACACCAGGCGGGTCTTCAGGGCCACGCCTGGTTAATCGGGCCCTGGGGGGAGGGGGTGAGAAATTCCTCCCTAGGCATCCAAAAACTACAGAACCGCGCGGGGGCTCATGCCCCCACGCGTAATTCATGTATTAAGAGTATTTCTTTTTCTTTTGTTATGTTTTGCATATACAGAATGTTCATTTTGCATTCTGCCCTTTCCCACACCCCTACGAAGCTCCTTTTTACTCCTTTACTCTCTAACCCCCTCCCAAACGTCACTAACCTACATTACTCTTTTTAACTATGTATGACAACCCAAAACTGTTTCAAGATACATATAATGGACACGTATTTCTTTAGAATATTTTGTGTTTTATCTCTGACAGCTATAATTCTTACTAAATGTTGTCTTATACAGTGACGATTCTAACCACTTTATATCTTCTTTTTTTGAGCTGTTTAACGAGGAATTTTGGTGAAAGAGTCCCCCAGTTTAATGCTTATGATTGAAACATATTATGGGAATAATTGGAATTGTTCTTATGGCCCCCATATGCGATAATAACACCACGTGGCATTGCTTCTTATTTGCATAGGCACATTAAAATGGGAAATTACTATACATACAAATAAGAGCCTATCTAATAGAGATTGGAACACACAAATCTTGTAGTGCAAAGGGACCTTACACCCTGAACATTGACATAACGACCTGGCACAGACTTCAGAAGAAAGAGCATTTTCCATTCTCCCCCGAACCAGGGAAGCCATCCACAAAACATCCAGGCTGGTTTATAACATCCCCTGGAAGCAGTCCTCTACCATGGAAGACCCTACACTGCTCAGACATTGACCTGCTCAAAAGAGACTTCCCTTAAAACTGAGAAGACTTAACAACAACAACGACCTGCTTACAGGACAGGGCTCCCTGCATTGCCCTTTGATTGTGAGTTGAAAGGAGAGGATGCTCCACATCCTGACTTCAATGTAGGATATGCAGATTCCAGGATCTTTAATACAGAAACATGATACCAACAACAGAGACTGTGTGAAAAATAAAAGTGTGTTGGCACTACAGACAATGTTTTGGATTGGACGATCTAGTGTGCCAGGAAACTTCAGGGGTCGGGTCTCTTTGTATTTTAGGCCAAGGTTATTTCTTTCCATGTCCCTCATATTTTGGTGGGCCTATGCAAACAACAATTGCCACTCTAACACCATTTTTACTGTGCTCCTTTGACTCTAGTCCTTAAAAAGAAATCACTTAAAATTTGAGGTTAACTTAAGCTAATATGCATGTATATGGAAATGTAAGAAAATACTATGCCTGTAATGTTTAAGGAGTTACGTAAGTTTTATGGCTTTGGATTGCCTTGTGTGCTGTTAAGAAATATTATAATGTGTTACAATCTGGGGACTTGAGGAACAAAGTAATTGTACATGGATTCTGTCTTAATGTTCTTTGGCTGAAATTTCAAAGTTAAGATATCAGCAAGGGGACTTCTGAGAATTATGTTATGGGTGATTGTCCTTCCACTGCAACTTTACCTTGTCCTCTTTCTTTGCATCCTTGTTCTC
This sequence comes from Suncus etruscus, assembly GCF_024139225.1. Lineage (NCBI taxonomy): Eukaryota > Metazoa > Chordata > Mammalia > Eulipotyphla > Soricidae > Suncus > Suncus etruscus. The sequence goes on from NC_064856.1 coordinate 104,014,120, forward strand.
ATAATTAAAAATAAAAATTAAAAAAAAAGAAAGTTTCTCTTTTTTAAAAAAATTTAAAAAAAAATTTTTTTTAAGTTTTTTGATTTTTTGGGCCACAGCTGGCAGTACTCAGGGATTACTTCTAGCTCTGTGCTCAGGAATCACTCCTGGTGGTACTCGGGGTTGAACTGGGGTGCCTTACACATGGGATTATAGCTCTAGCCTCCCTTCCAATTTTTGTTCTTTCCTTGCCTTCCAGTGGGTTCACAAGACTATAGAATTTCAGGGGGTTTGCTTCACACCTTCACATGTGAATAATTGTCAGCCTATCTCTGTGCTCATTCCTCCCAACTCCCTTCTCCTGACTCTTTGAAAATCACAAGTTTTCACTAGATCAAGCATTAATTTTGTTGTTTTTCTGTTGGTTCATTTGTTTTAGTAATTCATATCCCCAATTTGAGTGAAGTCCTTTGGGAATTGTTTTTTACTTTCATAGCTTAGCACAATAACTTCAAGTTTTATTGGTTTTTGTTCACCGTGGCATCCTTTCTTACCCGGAACATTTAGAATTTTGAGTTCTTAGACTCTATGTCACCAACCAGACCCAAAGCAGATCTTGCTTTGTAACAAACAAGCCCTGCAGGTTTTCTTTAATGCTGCAAGTTAGAAAACTATTGACTTAAAACATCTCCCTGAATGCCCTTTCCTGACACTAAAAAGTATTTGACTGTTTTTTAACACTATTTTTTCTCTCATGAACTTGAAAAGGGCTGGAGAAGTTGTAGTTGTCAAAGATTCAGTCCCATTTGTCTCCCTGTGTTCTGTGCTGGGATCATCAGGAGAATGTTATTTCAGGAGATAGAAAGGTTTCTGGGCTAAAGAGAAAGCTCAATGGTCCAGATTCAGTCTCTGGCACTACATGATTCCCAAGCCCTGCTGGGAATGAGCACTGAGCCAGAAGTAACCACACAGCACTGCTGTATAATCCCAATGTTATGATGAAAATTTATGATATGTATTTTTGATTTTATAATTGATGATAGCATGTACTCTAAAGAGATGACTTTGCTTTTGGGTAGAAAGTTTTAAAAGATATCTACTCTGTTCCAAGGGTGAAACTTCCTTCCCTGTTTCAAGCTGAGAAAATGTTGATTTTAGACAACTCCCTATAACCATACTGATATGTATATGTGCCTGTATTAGTTAATCCTGAAGCTAAGTAATGTTGTGTGCAGTAATGACCTATAAAAATTGGTTCTTGGACCCTGGAGCTTTGTCTATGGTTTTAGGTGCTTGTCTAGCCTAGAAGGTCTGAACAACCAGTATAAAGAAAGGTTGGTAGTTCAATGCTAGGATCCAAGGATGTGATAATTTTGGTGGGATTATCTGGGGGGCACATAAAATGGTATTTTTGATTCTCAGGGCTGTAGCTGGTTTGGGCCACCAGGCCTCAACCAGTGATTCTTCGGGAATTATGTGGTGCTGTGGTGCTGGAGATTGAACCAGGATTGGCCACATGCAAGGCATTAGTCATAAACCCTTTAGTCTCTGACCCCACTTCTCATTTGTTCTCTCTCCATAGACTGTCTTGTTATACTTGATAGGGCGAATACCCATTACAACACTAAATCAAACCCAAACCACTAACAAAAACTGTCCCTAAACATAAAAAATCTGAGTCTTGGCTCCCCTGCCCCCGGATAACCCCATGTTCTCTCTCTCTCTCTTTCACTTCCCTCACATCACTCTAAATTTATTTCATCAAAACTATTTTTCTTCACCAAAAATGTTATATTGTGTCTTTTATAAAGAGTTTTAATTTATACTCTCCATCTTTTCTAAATAGTAAAGCATTTGGATGAACAAAATTAACAATGCACATTCATGGAAAAGAAAAGTAATTATCCTAAATGGATTAAATGCAATCAGCTGAGAGGTATATATTGGCTATAAAGTTTGTGAAGGCAGGCCCAGAGCTTCCAATTTTCTGCATTTTCTCAGGGATCATTGGCTTGAGTGATGTGATGAGGAGAAGTGACTTGACTCTGGTTATCTCACTTCTGCAGTCATGTTACTTTTTATTTTATTTTTTTGGAGGGTGCCAAGGACCCAGATCTCTGCACAATAAGTTCTCTACAACTGAATTTCATCCTGGCCTCGCTTTACTTTCTGTCTTTCACTTCTCCTGCAAAGCAAATAATTTATCTAGTTTGTCTTTATGCTTGGGAAGGTTATTTTCCATTCCTTTTATAGGGAATAAAAGATGGGAAAGAGGCATTTCCCATTGGCTATGTAGCTCTTTATCCACCCTAGATTGGGGGTGGGGAGGGAGATTTCTCTGCTTAAAACTTCACCTTGTTCTTCTAGATTCCACCTCAATCTCCTCAGAGCCTAAAAACCCATTTCTGGACTCTGTTCAAGTGTCCTTATCAGTAAGCCTGTGGAAGTAAACTTTTCATTAATTCCTTCTAAATTTTCCCGAGTCCAAAGTCACCCTTTTAGGGGGCCGGAGAGATAGCATGGAGGTAGAGCCTTTGCCTTGCATGCAGAAGGATGGTGGTTCGAATCCCAGCATCCCATATCCCATATGGTCCCCTGAGCCTACCAGGAGCGATTTCTGAACATAGAGACCTTAGAACTGCCAGATATGATAAAAAAAAAGTCACCTTTTTAATATCTGTTGTTTGTCAATCACCATTATTATTGTTTAAATATTTTTTATTTTGACCAAAGTGGACTACAAATCTTTCACAGTAATATTTTAGGTACATAGTGACATTGAATCGGGGGCATTCCCACCACCAATGTTGTCCTCCCTCTACCCCTGTTCCCAGCATGCATCCCATATCCCTCTCCTTTGCTCCATGGGCTGCTAATATAAGTGGTCCCCTCTGTGTCTAGCTTGTTGTAGATTGGGTATTGAATCTGTTGTCACTGACTTTGAATTTGGTGTTTAAGTCTGATCATTTTTAAAACCAGATTTACACTACATGTGAGATCTTTGCTTCCCTTGGGTGGAACTGATGCTGAATTGGGGTGGCTAAAAGTGTGCTGTCTCTGCTTCTGAGCAACCGGGCTAGTGTAAGTAAGACACTAAAGCAACAGGTCTCTGTCATCCCTGTGTGTGTTAATGGACAAAGCAAATCATGTACTTGGGAAGCTGTTGTGCCTGCAATGACATGAGAGTCTATATCTGCCATTTCTCTTGTCTAGTATCTCTTTATAAAGCAAAATAAAGATAGTCTTGGAGGAAATCCTATTTGTTGGCCTCTATGTTGGCTTGCAGAGGTCTGATCTGATATAAAAAGTGCACAACTGCTAGGGCTTCATCTGAAAGATCATTTTACATCTCTTAAGAGGGACCCAGGGACTTTTATTTATTTTGTGTTGCCTCCTAAGTGGTGTTCTGGGGATTCATAAGTCTGTTTAGGTGATTTTTGATCATTCAAGTTGGCAGTTAAATACTAGAACCCAAAGATGTTGTACTTAGGGGGGGGGACTGATGGCATAGGAATTATCTGGGTCACATAAAATCGTACTTTGTGTCTACATGGCTATTGCTGCTGGTAAATGGAGGCATTGGGCCTGCACCCAGCGATTCTCCAGGAACTATGTGGTGGTGAGGTGCTGGGAGTTGAACCAGGATTGACCACATGCAAGGCATGAGTGTTAAACCCACTAGATTTCCGGCCTTACTTTTCATTTACTTTTTGCTCCAACCCTATGGTACTCAGGGCTTAATTCTGGCTCTGGCTCAATGGTTAATTCTGACAATGTTCAGGGGTTCATATTCAATGTTGGGTACCAAACCCTGGTAGGTACAGACAAGCACCCTGCCTGCACCTCCCTGTACTTTCTGGTCCTTCAATTCTTATTTTTCAAATAAAATACTGTGCCTAGTTTTTTTGCTGAGTATCCTCTAAGATTAAATCTTTTCTCTGAAATTCCTCCCTCTTCTCTGGATTCTTTTTTTTTTTTTTTTTTTTTTTTTGGTTTTTGGGCCACACCCGGCGATGCTCAGGGGTTACTCCTGGCTGTCTGCTCAGAAATAGATCCTGGAAGGCACGGGGGACCATATGGGACACCGGGATTCGAACCAACCACCTTTGGTCCTGGATCGGCTGCTTGCAAGGCAAACGCCGCTGTGCTATCTCTCCGGGCCCTTCTCTGGATTCTTTAATAGTGATTACAAGAGGTACTCCCTCAATATTCTGGGTAGTAGTTGAACGGACTCTCCTTGGTCAAGATCACTTTTTGCATTCTTTTTTTTTTGGGCCACACCCGGCAGTGCTCAGGGGTTACTCCTGGCTGTCTGCTCAGAAATAGCTCCTGGCAGGCACGGGGGACCATATGGGACACCGGGATTTGAACCAACCACCTTTGGTCCTGGATCGGCTGCTTGCAAGGCAAACACCGCTGTGCTATCTCTCCGGGCCCCACTTTTTGCATTCTGATGAAGTTTCTCTGGGAATTCGCTGTCCTGTAACCACCATAATGGAAGATGTATAAGAGTTTAATTACCCTGTCACTGAGTGTGAGATTATGTCAAAGATAAGAACAGCGACCATTTCAAATAAGGTACCACACACAGAACAGTGTGTACCTTGCATTAATTCTAGGTGAATCCACACCCAGAATCCATGCAAGATAGGTACGAAGAAGGCAAAGAATGGAGACTGCTTATTTTTGTGATCCTTAAACTTTATTGCTTGAGACTAGCTAAATGAGACCCAAGAACTGGTCTTTAAGAGCTCTCCGGCGGGGACATTACAGTGACATATATTATAATGGTTCCTCAAATATTTGTACATCTTTAGTCCTTCCAACTCCTAAATTCTAGAAGCAATGAAAAGGATGTATTCTTTCCAGTTTTTTTTTAATTCGTTTTTTGTTTTTGTTTTTGGGTCACACCCAGTGACACTCAGGGATTACTCCTGGCTATGCTCTCAGAAATTGCTCCTGGTTTGGGGAACCATATGGGATGCCGGGAGATTGAACCACAGTCTGTCCTAGACTAGCACGTTCAAGACAGACACCTTACTGCTTGCTCCACTGCTCCAGTCCCAAGTCCTTCCATTTTTATATTCAGCAACTGGGGCAATCTGGTCCAGAAACCTGGGATGGCTTAAAATTCTTCTATTATCCTCAATATGTATTAAGAAGTTCATGCCCATCCAAATATTATAATCTCTGCCTAAAAGTTTAGTCCTTTGGAGGTAATTTTGCAGGTGAGTCGTTGTTTCATATTGATGCTTATATGGGTAGTTGCATATTGGAAATACCTATGTCATCTTTATGCTATTCTCTTCCTAGTTTATTTTTAATTTTTGTTCTTGGCATAGACATAGGAAATTACTCCTGGCTCTGTGCTGAAGGATTATTCCTGGTGGTACTGAGGGGACTATATGTGATACTGGAAATAAAGTTAGAATTAGACACATACAAGTACTTTAGTGCCTGCACAATCTCTTCAGTTCTATTTTATTTTTTCTGATACTATGAATTTCACCCTCTAATTTTACTACCAGGTTGTTTCCTTTTTGTATATAGAAATATAATATTTTTGTTTATTTTATAGCCTGTGACATCTTTGCTTTTCAGTTCTAATAGATTTTGAATGCATTTTGTATGATTTACTATGTATAAGATCATGTCATCTATATATACATAGCTTTATATCTTCCTCTCTCTGGAAATTTATTTTACTTTTTTTTTTTTTTTTTTTTTGGTTTTGTGGGCTTTACCTGGTAGCACTCAGGAATTATTTCTGACTCTGAGCTCAGAAATCGCTCCTGGCAGGCTCGGGAAATCCTTTGGGATGTCGGGGATCAAACCCAGGCCTCTTCTGGGTTGGCCGCTCCCAAGACTTGTCCTGGGTTGGCTGATTACTGTGCTAACACTCCAACCCTTATTTTACTTTTTAATTTAATAGTCCCTTAATATAAGAAATGATGGGAGAAGGCTTTTTAAAAATTACTTTTGAATTTATGAGGGGGAAAGCTTTAAGTGTACACCACAAATGTTAAATTCTTATGATGACAGCCAAGAGCCTGAACTTGTGTATTTCTGATAGCTTTTTATAAAAACATCCCTTCAGTATCCAGCAGAGAGATCATGAATATAAAGACCCTATCTATATTTTCTATTCAAATGTCTTTAAAACTACTGTGTGAGGATTTGGAGCAATAGGGTAGCAGGTAGGGCATTTACCTTGCCTATCTGGGTTCAATCCTGGGCATCCTATGGGGTCCCTTAGACCCTACCAAGGAGTGATTCCTGAGCATAGAGCCAGATGTTAAGTCCTGAGCACCATCAGGTGTGGCACCCTCAAAACAAAACAAAAATATTTTTTCTTTTTTGTTTTTTTTTGGGGGGGGCACACCCAATTACTCAGGGGTTACTCCTGGCTATGCACTCAGAAATAGCTCCTGGCTTGGGGAACCATATGGGAAGCCAGGAGATATAAATGCAATCCATCCTAGAACAGGCATGTACAAGACAAACACCCTACTGCTTGTGCCACCGCTCTAGCCCCAAAACAAAAAATCTTGCTGCATGAGAAAGACAGAGAGAGTGAAAGAGCAATAGGTAAGGTACCTGCAATACTTTAAGAGAAAATGGATTAAAAAAAAGGATAAAGAGCCAGAGGTGCTTCACAAACAAAAGAATTACAACATCCAGAGTGCTTGTACAGTGGTTTTCCTTGCATATTGCTGACCTGGCTTCTATCCCTGGCACCTTATATGGTCTCCTAAGCATGGCCAAAAGTGATTCCTAGCTAGCTCAGAGCTAGCTGTAAACCTTGGGTACTGTCAAGTGTGAGCTAGAAACAAAAGAATAAAAGTAAATCGTGTGGGACTGTGTAATTTTATTTTAAGAAAGGTCTTTTTGTCCTCTTAGATTTTTCTCCCATTTGATAATATTTTATTCAGATCTTCACTATAACATAATGTATAAAGAAATTACTGGAAAAATCCCTTTGAGGTGCATTCTTTCCAGGTGAGTACTTTGTACCAGAGGATTTATGGGCATATTCTCCACTTATTAAGAGTCAAATGTTTAGGGGCTGGAGCAGTGGCACAAGTAGTAAGCCTTGCCCAAGCTAGCCTAGGATGGACTGCAATTCGATCCCCCAGCATCTCATATGGTCCCCCAAGCCAGGGGCAATTTCTGAGCGCATAGCCAGGAGTAATTCCTGAGCATCACCGGATGTGGTCCAAAACCAAACCAAAACCAAAAAAAAAAAAAAGAGTCAAATGTTTAGAAAGAGAAGCTTAACTTGCTTTGAGTTCTAAGATGGTGCTGATTTGCATTACTCCTGTCTGCAATAAAGCACTTACCCAAAACATTTGAATGTTTTTGCTGCTTTGCTTAGTTCCTTTTGACTCTTCCCTTCCCGTCCCTTGCCATTACTATGTGTCATTTCCCTGGCATTTGTGTTCAACTTTGACTGATTCCCAACTAGACCAGAGAGTTGACAAAACTAACTTCCTGTTGCCCCACCCAGTGACTGAGAGGTGGAGAGATGTGAAAGCTCAGCTCTGTTGCCTGAGTTTACCACAATTTGAGCAGGATTTAATTTTAGAGTGTTTGCAAGGCCCCTAGGCCAAGAACTAAACACCCAGGTTTTTTTTTGTTTGTTCGTTTTTATATTCATTTTCTTCATCTAAGTCTTCTAGTTCCTTACTGGGATCATCTCTGTGTTAACCACTTGTAGATGAAGATCCCACCCAGGTTCAACTTTGAGAAAACCCTATTGGGACCGAACAGGGAGATAATGGTTGAATGATTGAATTGAATTATTATTGATTAATGATTGAATAATGATTGAATTGAATTGCTCAATGATTGAAGTGCTGAGGACATTTCTTTGGTAGGGAATCCTTCTCCTTCTCCCCAGCTGCCCCTATGTAAACTAAGAGGTTTTTGAAAAATAGGAAAAGTTTGCATGTCAATTTTCAAAGTCAAATGTTAAAAAAACGTCCACTTCTTTTTTTTTGTTTGTTTGTTTTTGTTTTTGGGTCACACCTGGTAGCACTCAGGGGTTACTCCTGACTCTATGCTCAGAAATCACTCCTGGCAGGCTCAAGGGACCATATGGGATGCCGGTATTTGAACCACCGACCTTCTGGATGCAAGGCAAATGCCTTACCTCCATGTTATCTCTCTGGCCCCTAATTCTTTTTTTTTATTTTTAACTTTATTGATAAATTGGTTTTGGGGCCACACTTGGTGGTGCTCAGGGGTTACTCCTGGCTCTGCTCAGAAATCTCCTTCTGGCAGGCTGGGGGCCCATATGGGATATTGGGAATGGAACCTGGTCCCTTCCAGGTTGGTGGCAAGCAAGGCAAATGTTCTACCGTTGTGCTGTCTCTCTGGCCCCGCAAAAAAATGTCCAATTCTTAGTCATATATGTTTTTATTTTATAAAGGATCTAATGCTTTCTAATTTGGTAAGTTGTACAAATTATATGCACTCGACTTGGCATAATCCAATTGGAACCAAAAAAAGCTTCTAAAAGGGCAGTTAGATTTTTTATTTGACATAGATCCCTTGGGCTTCTCCCTGGAAAATATTCTGAATTTTTGTAGTTTTTGAGCCTGGCTTCATTCTTCTCAGTTGTCTTTAGGACTACTCTGGTCATAAGATTTGACAGTCTCCATGTTGGAAATAGCTCCCCCAAATGTTATCAAGGGAAACTGTATGTACCACATAGGTGGTAGAACTATTTGTAATGCTATTGTTAAAGCAGGGTAAATGGTGCTGATAGGTAGTACTAAAAGTAAGGTTTGTTGATTTATTTTCAAATAAGTAAAGCAAGGCTTGCTGGTTTATTGGAAAGTAGCTGCTTGATTTAAAATTTAAAATTTATTTTAAATAAAGTTTGTTGGTTTATTTTAGCTGGCAAAGTTCAGCTAACCTGCAATTTTCTATTCTTTTACATGCATAGATTCTCTTTTGGTGCCACCACTCAAAGCACTACCAATAACAATCTTAAAAAGTCCACACATGATCTTATCCTGGCTGGAAATTAATCAATACCTTCATATTTGGATTACCTTGGATTCCAAACTTCCAAGATCCCTGCTTGGTAAGGAGCCTCAGAACAAGTGAAACATGATGGCGTTACTATACAGAAGGAGGAAGCTTAAATATCTGTGAGCAGGTTTTAAAAATAGCTAGGTCAAAAAATAATCTTGGTCACTGGCTATTACATTAATTTCATGAAAAATAACCATATTTGGACTAAATATGCTGTGTCCATGTATCTTTCATGCCTAGTCTTGCTGACTAATGTCATAGCAAATTAAATATTGAATCTGGTTGAATCATCATTCTGGTGGATGATCAAGTTATTTTCTATAGTGTCTGACCACTGGAATAGATTATTTTCTGAGGAGATGGGTCCAATGGCTAGGGGGATTAGCTTTGCATGCAAGGGACCTAGGTTCAATCCCTAGCACTTCATATTTCCCCCAGTACCTTGCCAGGAGCAGTACCTGAGCACTGGCAGGTATATTCCCAACCTTCCATCCTGGAAAGTTCAACTTTCCATCTTGGAAAGTTCAATATCCATGGGTCAAAATGTTACTAACCAGGCTTTTTTGTTCCAATTTATTTAACAAGCAGCTACAATACAAGCTATTAACAATCTGCTTCTTATTTTCTCTTGCAGGCAAAGTCATCCCATCAGTCACTAATGTTTGCAACATCATGTTCTTTAGTCTAGGAGAGTACAAATATGTCTTTTCTAGGTTAGCCAGTGACAATCTTATTTTTATTTTAAAGACATGCTTTTATTACTAAGTTTCTAGGAGAATAAATACCGCACAGGAAATAGACATCATCATTTCAACTCTTTGAGCCTGACAGATAAAACCCAGCACCTTAGTGGACAGAGAACTGTTCGATGTGTACAGTGGTGCAGTGGGGAAGCAGGTATCAGTAGTTAAGCTGCTTCCACCACCTCCCCTTCTCCTGGAACTCAGGCTTCTTAACCACTGGCACCCTGGGGCTGGTGGTACTTGGACACTAGGTCATTGATGTTGCTTTCAGCCTCTGGGACCTCTCATCTCGTTCAGGTCCTTATCAGTGTACCAGTACAAGAAGCTCTTGAGACAGACCATGGCAAAGAATTGTTTAGAGACTCAACCGCACAGTTTCCAGGTAGTTATATTGTTTTCTTTGAAGGAGGCTGGTATGTCCAGGCCATGGGGCATCATGGCACACATGGAAGTTGTTACCTTGTGAGAAAGCCAGTACAAATTAGCTGCTGTTTTGATTTTTTTTCACAGGAAGCATTTGATCATCCACCTGCTTCCTTGACCTGTGGCCCCAGAAGATGATAACTGCCATGAAGTGAAGGCCAGTACCTGGGTCACATGTTACCTTCAGTTTCCATGTATCAAAAATCCGCTGGACCAGCTCATGCGTTCTGTGGATTTTTTAAAAAAAATCAATTACTGTGGGTTAAGTATGGAACTTCTCTGTGCCACCTCCTAAGATGTCATTTGAAGTTTGGGTGGGGCTAATACTTCATGTGTTTTTAAGAACACTTCATAGACATGAGGTGGCACCATGGAACCTGACTTCTTTAGATGATGGCTATATGTGCATTTTATGTAGAGTTGATTTTAGAAATAAAATAGTTCGTCTTTGTATCTACATCTCTTGATGTCTCAGTGACCTCAGAAGAGGGTATAAGGATTGAGGAGCTAGTTCTATGAGTGACTGACAGACATGTTTAAGCCCCAAGTATGGGTGTGGTTATGAAATCCTCCTCACCATGGGGCTTGAGCAGTGTGAAATCAGTAGAATCATTGGGCCTGCGCACTGGACACATGACTACTGTGTTAGGATGAGAATCATGGGGAGTGGCCCTGGCTTGCCTCCACCCCTCCACAAAAAGACCTAAATTAAAAGTATATGTGTGTGAATATATATATGTGTGTGATATTGTCATCCACCATGCTATGGGTAGCTATTAGTAAACCACTTAACAGAGACTCTGCCTATGTAGCCTGATTGTGTATGTTTCAGTTGAACTCATGCTAAGTGGGGGTGAGGGTGAGAAAAAATCCAATTAAGAACTTTCCAAAAGATGAATCACTCACAACTGCCATTTCATTAATCATAGTTGGCCTATAGGGAAGCCTCCTCAATATTAGCTATTGTGTTCATCTATTCTATTTTTTTTTGTGAGGCATTTAATCAGGAAAAAAGTCTTCCTTGAAAGTTATTGCTGTGCTTGCTTCGGCAGCACATATACTAAAATTGGAACGATACAGAGAAGATTAGCATGGCCCCTGCGCAAGGATGACACGCAAATTCGTGAAGCGTTCCATATTTAAAAAAAATAAAAGAAAGTTATTGCTATCATCTGTTGTACACCAATTTTCTTATTCATACCCAGTTATGTTTTGAATTTAGGAAAAATGTAATTTATTCCTATTTGTACTTTAAGGAAAATTTAGTAATCTCAGTGGAAATGATTATTATTGAATCAACAAAGAGAGAAACTAGAAAGTTTGACTATCCTTAACTCTGCAGGCCTTAGACTGTTGGGAAGAGACATGGAATACCTCTGTTCCCCTTTTCAAGATCGGCAGGATGAGGTTAATCTTCAGCTTTTCATTCTAGGAAATAAACTTTGTGATGCTTAAGGCAATCACCCTTTATGTATTTGCCTCTAGTTCTTCAGACCATAGTCTGCAGTATGCTATTAAAGATTTTGTTCCGAGCTCTCAAAAAAAGCTGTGTAGGGGCCTAGCTCCATCTATACAAGCCTGCCCTCCCATTTTATATTTGCAAACCTCAATGAATAGGGTGAGTACAGATTGTTTCATCTAAAATTGCCAGTAATTCTTGCTGTCAGAACTTAAAAGAGCAGGGTATAGCTTATTATGTATAAGGTCCAGCAAACAGGAAAGAAAAAGAAAGGCAGGTAGACAAGAGGCAATAACATGCTAGAACTTTCTGTACCCAAAGATCTAGTGCCAAATATTTTAGTAATGGGGAATGGCAATGGATTAATATTAACTGGAGCTAAATTTGGAAGTTTACTGTTTCTTCCAATATTCATTTAGAATGAATACCTGATATCTTTACAGAATGTATTTCTTTTGGCTATTTTCTTTATCCTTTATTATCAACAACACTTATTTTATTAAAAGATGATTATAGGTATAGATGGGTATTAAAAACTATTATACCTATTATAGATAGGTATTAAAAAACCAATTTTCTGTAAAATTATCCCATGTTGTAAAATCATCCTACACAACAGATTTCCAACCTCAAGTGAACAAGTATGAAGCAGGTAGCTGTGAAGAATTAATGACCCAAGCCAGTCAGGAGAGAGTCATGGAGTCAGTTTGCTTTTCACAGTCTCTGTACACCAAGTCAAATTGATCTTTCTTTCTTAAACTAGTACAAATTCACCAGGAGGGGTAAAGCCGAGTGAGATACAAAAGTCCAGTGGACTTTTATGAGTCAAAGGGTTTGGTGAAAAGAAAGAGAAAATCGGAGGAAAGCCTTTGTTTTCGGTACAGGTAAGGTCTGACCTAATAACTTCCAAACAGAAATCAAGGAGTGGGAATTTCAGGAAATGACGACACTGATCCATACTTGTTTCAACAATGGAGATATGCAAGAACTTTTGATTTATTATAGAAGGGGAAATATATGTGCTATTCTTTCATGAATTTCAGGATGAATCTTTAGTTTCATACAATCAAAAATCTCTTCTTCCTATTTGCACTAGCCCTTAAAACTCTAACTCCCACATATTCCAAAAGGAACCAGAAAGGATACACAGGTAGAATATTTTTTGGAAGAATCTAAATTGTACTGGATTAAAGGCTCCACCCTAAATTGTATGGCTTCATCTAAACTAATTATAATTTCAGTGACCCTATTTCCAAATAAGGTCTGATTCTGAAATATTGGGAATGGGTGTGAGTACATCAACATATCTTTTGGGGCCAGAGAATACCATTTAACCAAATAGCAAGATGATCATCTTCCTCTCTTTGATCTTCCTCCATGCACTCATGACTTACAGTAGAAAACATGTATTTATTATGGCCCATGAATCTGAATTTATATCTCTGGGAAAAAGTCTAGGAATACCAGCCCTCACCTTCTACTATGTTTCACTCTGCTTACTGAATCCTGGCCCTTCAAGAAATAGGGCAGACAGAAGCCTCCCTTAGGATCACTGCACTTGATGATCCTTCTGCCTGGAATTCTCATTGCTCTCTGCCCTCCTCTATGGCTCATCCACCTGACTATTTTAATTTTCTGTTTAAATGTTCCTTTGTCACCAAAGTCAGCCCTGACTGAGAAAGTTATTCAAAATTCTACATAACATATATGTCTATGTATAACACATAATAAAATTAAACCTTTCATAGTGCTTATCATCTTATATGAGAACATATTTTGCTTAATTTTTTTTTTTTTTTTTGGTTTTTGGGTCACACCTGGCAGTACTCCTGGCTCTGCACTCAGAAATCACTCCTTGCAGTCTCAAGAGACCATATGGGATGTCAGGGATTGAACACAGGCCAGCTTAGTGCAAGGTAAACACCCTACTTACTGTGTTTTTATTCTGGCCCAATTTTGCTTAATTTTATTTTATTTTATTTTTTTGGTTTTTGAGTCACACCTGGCAGTACTCAGAGGTTACTCCTGGCTCTGCACTCAGAAATCACTCTTTGCAGTCTCAAGAGACCATATGGGATGTCAGGGATTGAACCCAGGCCAACTTAGTGCAAGGTAAACACCTTACTTACTGTGTTTTCATTCTGGCCCAATTTTGCTTAATTTTTATTTATTTTATTTTTTTGGTTTTTGGATCACACTTGGCGGTGCTCAGGGGTTACTCCTGACTCTATGCTCAGAAATCACTCCTGGCAGGCTCAGGAGACCATATGGGATGGCGGGATTCAAACCACAGACCTTCTGCATGCAAGGCATGCAAGGCAAGCTCTTTACCTCCATGCTATCTCTCCGGCCCCTAATTTTAATTTTTATCTTTTTTCTTTGTTTTGGGGCCACGCCCACCGGTGCTTAGGATTTGGATCTGTACTCCTAGATATGCACTCGATAGGTATGAAAAAAATCTAACTTCCTGTAAAATCACCTCACATTGTAAAATTACCTCAGGCACCATATTTCCAATCCCAAGCTGTAGCAAGTCAGCCCCTGAAGAGGTTGACTGATGGTGGGATGGTCTGGGAGGGGTCTTGGGAACCGGATATTAGGTGTAACCTTACCTGCAAGACCCCTCCCAGAAATGGGTGGGTCTCAGGTAGCCACACCTTAAACCAGGGTCTCAGATAGGTACACCTACACCAAGCGAACAGGTCTGAACACTAAGAAATCACTCCTGGCAGCCTTAGGGAACCATATAGGATGTAGAGGACCAAACCCGAATCTGTCACGGGTTGGCTGCATGCAAAGCAAACATCCTACTGCTGTGCTATTACTTCGCTCCAATTTTTAATTTTTAATGTCTGTATCCCCTCATTGTAGCACTAGATTTGTGAGACTCCCTCCCTCAGGACCATCACCCCTATATCTGCATCTCCTGCCTAGAAAAGAACTTGGCCAGAGAACACATTTCATATGATCTAACCATTTACCTCCAAATTCCCCCCCACAAACACACAATCATCTAATGTTTAGAGGCTTTTTATTTATTTTTGTTTAAAGGCACACTCAGCAATGCTCAGTACCCCTGGCTTTGTGCTCAGTAATTACTCCTAGAGGTGCTTAGGGGACCATATGGAATGCCATGAATCGAGCCTGGGTCAGTTGCATGCAAGGCAAACATCCTACCTGATTATCTCTCTGGCCCAGTCTAGAAACTTTTGAATTGGCGACATTACAATTGCCCAGTAGAAAGAGATGCTGTTGTTGTGAAGGTGTTCATGAAGAAGTTAAATCTGGAACATTCTATTGTTTTATTCTCGTAAAATGATATGAGGTCAAGCATAAAAACTTGAATGTGATGATCCCTAGATAGGCAATTTAGGAGATGAGTGCATTGATATTTTTCAAGAATTTTTGTATCACTTAATAAATTATTAATCATGGCCTCTGTTGGCCCAGGGGATTAGCTCTGTGAGAAAATTGGGCCATTGATAACTGAGTCCAGAGAAGCAATTTCAATGTCTTTACAATTACTTTAGCCAGTTAATGTGATTTTCATCTGCTTTCTTATGCAGCAGGACAGTGATATGGCTGTCAGTGCTTGTAAGAGTTGTTTGTTTACACAAAATGGTTCTTCAAAGCTGTGAAGAATAAAGATTAAGCAATGGTTTCTTTCACTTTTATTAAAATACTAGTTTATGTAATATTGATGGTAACATCAAATTAGTGAAAAACTGAAAGCAGGTGCTATATATTTATTATCGTGGTGCAGTTGTAGGGCGTTTGCCTTGCATGCGGCTGACCTAGGACAGACCGAGGTTCGATCCCACGGAGTTTTATATGGTCCCCCAAGCCAGGAGCGATTTCTGAGCGAAAAGCCAGGAGTAAACCCTGAGAGTCACCAGGTGTGGCTCAAAACCAAAAAACAAACAAAAAAAGAATTAGTCCTTGATGGAGCATTCTAGGTTTACCAAACAGAGCCCCCTGCTGGGAAGTCAGCTAATGACAGCCGGTTTACAAAATGCCTATGCAACTATTCTGTTGTTGTTGTTGTTGTTGTTGTTGTTGTGTGTGCTAGCACCCCTGCATGCCAGGAGGGCAATTGAACTTACAGATGCTGATGAGAATGAAGAGCTAGAGCATGGAGAGAACCGGTCTGTTAAGGTGTCTTCTTTCCCTGCAGAGCTCCTCATCTCCAAATAAGCAATTCTTGTTATTAGTTGTCTTAAAAATAATGCCAGGTTGGCCATGTTCAAGGCAAACACCCTACCCACTGTGCTATCACTCCAGCCCCATCTCTTACACAAATGGTCATTTGCAGATCCTATCTTATTTATTCTTTACAACAACTCAATAAAGTAGTCACTATAGTTAAAAAAAATAATAATGCTATCTATCCGTTTATTCTTTAGGAACAAGAGGAGTTTTCTTGTCTTTATCAAACTCTTGCTTCTATCACATCCTAATGAATAGCATTTGAGTACAGACCCTACTTTAGGTCTTGCGAGATGAGTACTTGACAGGAATCATAAGGTCATGCTGTGCCTGGAGCTTTCTAGCCTACATGATAGATCACACACATAAAATTAATGGGTTAGGGCCCGGAGAGATAGCACAGCAGTGTTTGCCTTGCAAGCAGCCGATCCAGGACCAAAGGTGGTTGATTCGAATCCCGGTGTCCCATATGGTCCCCCGTGCCTGCCAGGAGCTATTTCTGAGCAGAGAGCCAGGAGTAACCTCTGAGCAACGCCGGGTGTGGCCCAAAAACAACAACAACAACAACAACAAAAATTAATGGGTTAGTTTATATTGTAGTAGAAATAGATGGATGGGATCGGGCCTGTGAGCAGGGAATATGCGGTTGGAGGTGACCACAGGGTTTGAAAGCAGGGCTGCTGAGATGCCCTTTCAGAGAGCTGTGTTCAATACTCCAGCAGTTCTTTCAGGAAAGAATATTCTAGACTTAAGGAACCACAAAACGCAAAGTCCTTGTTTGTTTTCATGTTTTGGGGCCACACCCAGCAAAGATCTGGGGTTACTTTTGGTGCTGCATTCAGAAATCATTCCTGGCAGGCAGAGGTGGGGTGGAGAACCATGTGGGATGAATGGGGATCAAGCCCCAGTTAGCTTTGTGCAAGGCAAATGCTCTATAGTTGTGCTGTCACTGCAGCCCCCACTGTAAAGTCTTTATGTTGTTAACTAAAATAAATCATTTCTGCATTTGGATAAAAGTAAGAACTAGATTTTAGAATTTCAGGGCCGCCCCGTGGAAGATTGTTTTGTAGCTGCTTATCACATTTCAACACAGACTTTTGACAAGCAAGAAACCTTTCATAGACGAGAAATTTACATCAGAAGTCATGAAAAAAAGGTTTTTTTAAATTTATCCTTTAGAGGGCGCCTGATCACGGCTCTTTTGTTTCCCTCCCTACCACAGATGAGGGAGATCAGTATTTGTCCTTCCCTTGCTGGCTTTTTTCTGTATACTATTCCCTAGGATCATTCAGGTTCAGTGAACTTAATGATTAATTTTTTTTTACTTGTGATAACATTATATTTCCTTAAGTGTTTGTATACAGGTGTGGATGATGCTGGTGATTTCTGATCCTAGCAATTTCCTGACCTCGCCCAGCTTAGGTTGGGGAGAAAAGTGGAGAATTGGGATTGAACCGAATAAAACCTCAGGGAGTGACTATAGTGAGCTGATTATTAATCAAAGGGAAGGAATATTTAAACAGTTATAAAGCTATTTGGAAAAGCAGGATTTATCTGTATGAGGAAGATTGAACAAAGGAAAGTGAAGGTCCTTACCAGTCAGTTGTATATGCAGCAATGTCATGTCTGCAGATATGACCTATGTAACGAGGGGAAATATGACCTGTGTGACTAGGGTGAATGTGACCTACATGACCAGAGAAAAGCACAGGAGATGGGCTCTGTTGAAACATGCCAGATGTTTGTTCTAACAGGCGCTCATCTTCCTCTGCCCAGCTAGAATAGGGCTACTTTGGCCTACAAGGTGCCTCCTTTTAGGGGCTCCATTTGTGGGCATGATAGTCTGCCCTATTAAAGTGGTTATCTCAATGGGGTCTAAGCTGTCTCTGAAGGGCCCTGGCTACATCCACACACATGAATATATATTAGACATACCCACAACTTCTTTATTCATTCTTGTAGCAAGTAGCATGCATGTTCTGGGTGCAAAATTCTACTCCCTAAGAACAGCTGGAAAAACTCCCAGATATGCCATTTATATACAGATGTAAACTGCAACAGTATGAGAAATAGAAGAGGATAGCAACTTAAATACCTTTTCCTGAGAATAAATAAATCATTCCTGGTAGTCATACAATAGATATCCAAGGCCATACTGAACAAAAATGTACAAAAATATCTAATATTTATGGATGCAGAAATATATAGTAAAGCTATAAATCTTATATAGGAATGATGCAGACAACACTTGCATTACTGGCTACCTCTGGCAGAATTTCTGCACACGATAAGTTTCTTTGTTATACCTTTCTGACTGGTACAGCTTATTCCCATCATGGAAACAAGGAGGAATGTTAATGGGGAAACGTTCATGTGGGCAAACCCTTAGTCATTCATAAAATAGGAAACTGTGAAGGATGGGCTGCCATTTTCAGAGACTGAAAAATGCCCCACATGTCATATTTCTAGTTCAGGGGAGTGGATCTGAGGCAGAGTCACCATATGAAATAATCAAAACCAAGCTGAGGGGGAAACACGTGTAGTCTGGCAATCTTCTCCTTCATATCCAGAGCCAGTTATTTGTCAGAGCTCTGGTTTTTATTGAGTAGAGACCACCACCAGGTAGAGAAGTAAGTACAGAATAAGGACTGATAGCTCAGGCTATCCTGAGCCAGTCTCGCTCAGGTTTACATGTAAGACAATTTCTGCTTGGGGTAAAACTAAATGGTAAAAAACAAACAAACCAACAAAAAACAGACACAAAGGAATCAGGGATGATCTTTGTTTAGGGTGAAACCAAGTTGTAAACAAACAAATAGGAGAAGCCAGGGATAATCTTCATTTTGGGTAAAACAAGGTGTGATCCTGTCAGCTCAACCTGGTAAGATTTGGTGATTTAGTGCTAAGATTGGTAAATAAGTATTCAACAAAGACAGCTAATTGAGTTATTTTCTGGATTGTGTTTTATCAGGCCCAATGGGATTGCCCTAGATAATTTTGTCATTTAGGACTTTATTCAGGCTTGCTGATTTGTGGAGGCTCATCTTTAATGGAGTTCTTGAGGATGACTGAGACCCCACTTGCTGTGGAATGTTAATATTCCATCTGTCATTTTTGATTTTTTATTCTTTTTCACAATTCAGATATGGGCTGGTAAAGAAAACACCTAGATGAGAAGTGGATGATTGCAGAATACCATCATCCTATGCACCTTGTAAGGCAAATCCTGAGGGAATTTGTAGTTTAGAAGACTAGTTTCACCTTCTCTCACATCATTTTCTTCAAACTCTATAGCAGTGGTTTTCCAAGTGAGGTCACTGGCCTTATAAAACCACCTTCTCAAAGTGAGATTGATCACCAGGCTAGATTGTAATATCAGTTGCAACTGGGAACTTGAAGAGAAATGCAAGTTCTTGGATCTCAGCACAAGGATGGAATTGAAACACGAGTGTATTTAGACAATCTGTAGTTTTGATATTTCCTAGTCTATGAAACTGTGGGATGAAGAAAAAGCGTTGTATTATTTTCACCTGTTCTAGCTTCTGACAGTCTTTGATGACTTGAAATCCTTTACAAATGCTCTTGGACATTTCTCCTATATTAGTTCACTTGCACTCTGATTTGACTACCCATAGACACTCTGCTTCTAGGCCATAGTACATTGAGTTAGAGATGGAGATGTAATAGAATTTCATACCTCCATTTGTAGAATGATCCAATGGTTGTAGATAGGCTCCCAGCTGTTCATGTTGACTTTAGAATTTGGAGCCTGGGAAATTTAAATAAAATGACTTGTGGGTCTTTAAGTTGATAAGAAATAGTGTTTGATTCACTAACCATTGGTTTGAGGCATGTCTTGTGTGTTTCGGCATTAGCCAATAACTGGTAAACAGACAGTTTCTCTGTTAGTGGTGTCATCAGAGTCTTGAGGGCATGAGATGGACCAACTCCAGCTAGAGAAGACTTATGAGAAGAAATGCAGGCAGCGTTCAGTAGATAAAAAATTTCTTGCTGGGAGTCAGCAAAGAAACAGGGACTACAGGCCTGTGCTGCTTAGAACTAAATTCCACTGGCAATCAAGTTCTTGAGCCTGAAGCTAAGGGTCCAGTGCTGTCACAGTAGTTCGGTAGGTCTGTCATACTTGCTTTGAATGCAACTGACCTGGGTTTGATCTTTGACATCCCATAAGGTTTCCAAATCCCTTTCAGGAGTGATCTCTGAGAGCAGAACCAGGAATAAGCCCCGAATACTGCCAGGCGTGGTCCCAAAACAAAAACATAACAAAACAAACAAACAAACAAGTCCAGACTGACCTGCATCCTGGATTTGACTTTAGAAACCTCTAAGAAAACACGGGTGACTCAGTTTGGTTATCTGACCTATAGCAGTAAAGTGATAAAAAAATTGCCTTAATTCATATTATATCTTTCATTTTGGGTGATTTGAGCTGCAGCAAATCACTATTTGAATCAAAAACACTAAGGCAAAGGAAGGTATTAGAATGCTAGAGAGAATCAAAAGATGCATCATTGCAACAGTATAGAGGAATAGACTGTGTTTTATTTAGAAATATAGATTTAGTTTAAATATAGAAAACTGAATTTAAAAAAAATCAGAATAATGAAGATTAGTGGCATTGTCTTTTTATAAATATAAATTGAATTATATTTTACCCATTTGAACACATATGTACAAGGAACACTTAGAAAGTAGAAGGATTTTTTGTTTTGTTTTGTTTTGTTTTTTGGGCCACACCCAGTGACGCTCAGGGGTTACTCCTGGCTATGCACTCAGATATTGTTCCTGACTTGGGGGATCATATAGGATGCTTAGGGGATTGAACCATGGTCTGACCTAGGCTAGCATGTGCAAGATAGATGCCTTACGGTCTGCACCACCGCTATGGCCCCAGAAAGTAGAAGATATTTTAAGAATGATCATTAGGGAGGAGAAAACAAGTTTGGAGGTATTGAATTAAAAATAAAGTAAAATATAAGGGTGTTTACAGAGATGAATGGTGCAAGTTAGTTATCCTGGGTTCTAGCTTCTGAGAGTCACAATGATAAAAATCTATCAGTAGAACAAAAAGTTGGCAAAAAATAAAATAAAATATCAATGATAAGATTACACTTGAAAAGAATTTGCTAGGTCCTACTTTTTAAAACATGCAGGCATATTCACACAGCGTTTCCTATAAGCCAATGGAATTGGTATTATTACTCTCATTTTACATGATTATTGAAAAGGCAGGGAGATGAGCTGGCGAACACCATCACACAGGAAGAATCATATAAATGAAGATCAGATTTTTCTCAGCTACTATTCTATTAGATTTGGGATTCCTCTTGCTATCACTGATTTTACCTAAGCATTTTGCACCATTTTTATTCCTGAGTACACAATATCTGGGGAGAGCACTTGCACTGAGAATTTTCAATATATTTTATTTCCTGATCTTCTATTTCCTTGTATATGCCTCTTCAAAAACTCATCTGCTAGAGAATATGTCTAAACTTCCAAAGTTTCTGAATTGTGCAAAAATATAGTCAAAATTATACAAAATGAACCTTTTACCTAGCTGAGTGACTCTGTTGATCCCATAGGTAAAAAACAAAACAAAACAAAACTAATGTAAAGGAAGTAACAAATGAAAATATTGGTGTACAGCCCTCTCTTAATCAAGTAGCATCAAAGGACCTCACACTTTTTATGAGAAAGGCTAGGTGATATATATTTTATACTTCATGGGTTTTTTTTGTTGTTGCTGATATTGCTGCAGTGAAGGTTAGGGGTTACACCTGTTAATGCTTGGGGGGGCCAAGACCACAGGCCATCTGCCTCCCAGTAGATAGAAAGCTCAGTTCTACCACTTGAGCCACATCCTCAGTCTTTATGTTTTGGGGTTGCTTTCACAGTTTCACAATTACAGAAATAACTACACTAACAACTATCATGACAGTGGTAATGAGTGAGAGAACCAGTTGCCAGTCTCAAATACAGGCAGTGGGTAGGGGAGGAAGGAGATGGGGGACACTGGTGTTGGGAATGCTGCACTGGTGAAGAGGATGTCCTTTTTATGACTGAAACCCAACTACAAACATGTTTGTAATCATGATGCTTAAATAAGGATATTATTAAATTTTTTGTTTGTTTTGGGTGACAACCAGTTGTGATCATGACTACAGGCTCTGTGCTCAGGGATCACTCCTGGTGGAGCTTTTGAAATAATTTGGGGTACCAGGGTTCTACTCAGGTCACTGTTATCTGCAAGGCATTGCTCCAGCTGCTGTGCTAGTTCTCCAGTCCAGTCCATCATTTAATTTTTTTTTTAGTATTTCAAACATAGGAGATATTACTTGTCTGGATTCACAGGTTTTTAGCTACGGAGAAATTTTGCCCTAAGATAACTCACACTTCACTTTGCACCCAGACGTAAATTAGATGGTATAGAGCTTAATTCCTGGATTTAGAGTTGATACTATAATGGATGGAGACTTGGAGAGCTATTAGAAAGAGGTAAACATATTTTTCACTGTGAGAAGGACATTAATCTGGGGCATTAAAGGCCGAATTTTAGCAGACTTAGAAAAGATTTAATCTCCAGATTTTCAAATGAAACTTTATTTGGAGGTTAAGTCTTTAATTGTGTCATTAAATTAAAGAAGTTGGGGACCGGAGAGATAGCACAGCAGCTTTTGCCTTGCAAGCAGCCGATCCAGGACCAAAGATGGTTGCCTTTGCTCACTGAACTTGGTGTTTTTTTTTTTTTTAATAAATTTTTTCCCTGTTTTTCACACTCACAGTTATACGTCACGTCACTGGATGATAATGGGAAGAAAAGGAAAAGATCAATGCCAGTTAATTTCTCAGAGCCTCCCAATGAGTCTACCAAGATTCAGCCTAAACACCAAAAAATCCAAAGAAGCCCATCACTGACATCTCTGGTCCTTTTCAGAATAGAGATAGATCCACTGGACCTTCACACTGGACTTCGATATTAATAAGCTCAGAGCCACAGCTCTTAAAATTAGACTTCCTCAAAGTCACACTGGGCTTACTCATTTCCATTTTCCACCCATCTTCATCTAGTGACAGGAAGTGTAACTGTGATCAGTGTGAAATTTGATAGCTACAGTTGTCTGTGCACAGTCATCTGTGCATCCATGCTCTTTGAGAGCTGTGGATCTGGGCTTATTATTTGACAGGGGTCCAGTGTGGGGGCTCTGGGACCTATAGTGGAAGTTGCCTCCACTCTGTAAAGGACCAATGATATTAGTGGGGAAATCAATCCCACCAGGAAGTGCCGGGAAGTGAACAGAGGCTCAGGAGATGTGGCTCTGACCCTTTCTGAGTGATTTTTTTTTTAAGCGGTGAAACTGCATGCTACTCTGCTAAGGTAAAATGAATTAGAAACTCTAGGAATGTCTTTTCTATTTTTCATTTTTTTTGTCTCAGGGGTCCTGGTGTTACTTATTTATAGGGAGGATAATGAGATATGTATAAGAACTAATATTTGGGATCATGTTTTAAACCATTAAATATAGAACTTCTGTATGCCTAAGAATAGAAATATTTTTGCTTTATATATATTTTAATAATTTAGTTTATTCACATCAATGTACAAAGTATCATTTCAACATATCAATATAAAAACCATTCATGAGATAATTTATACTCTTGTTTTTGTGCTAAGTTCTCAAGATCCAATGAGCAATTTATATGTGTAACACATCCAATCCAAGTGTGGCATTAATTAAGTGCTCAAAAACCATTTGTAGTTTAGTGGCTCTCACAGAATAAACTCACAGAAAAATATTTTTTTTCAAGAGCCTGGATTCCAGATTATAGTGGCATATATATACTATATATATACAATATATTACAATATATACCATCTTCTTTGAAATTAAAATAGATGTTCCTATGACTGATCCCACCATCAGTGTCAGAACCAAAAAGATGAATGTTAACTAGACTTTGTAAAATTCTAGCCCTAATCTCTTAAGAAGACCAGATAATTATTATTCTTTCTATGACATGGAATATTTTATTCTTTCAATGGGCATATTTTTTTGCTGCTGTACTGCCATCATTATTTCTTTTTTTTTCTTTTTTTTTTAATTTTTATTTTGACCATATTGGCTTACATATCTTTCACAGTAGTATTTTAGGTACAGATTAACATTGAATCAGAAGAATTCCCATCACCAAATTTGCCCTCCCTCCACCCCCGTTCTCTTCCTGCAACCCATATCCCCCATCAACACCCTCCGAGCTGCTAGAGTAAGTGGTGCCCCTTGTGTCTAGCTTTCTACTAGTGATCATATATCTGTTTGGTCCTGGTACCCTCCCTTGTTTCCCCCTCTATTTGAGAGGCGGAGCTAGATAGTTGAAGTTATGTGGTTTTGTTTGAGGGAAAAAAAAGCAATAGAATGGGGTAAAAAATCAAATAAACTGAAAATGGGTGGAGTCCTTCTAAACTAGAGGCTTTCAACCTCAGTTTGAGAGAGGACAGGAAAAAGGTAAATGAAACACCGCAACTTTACAGAAAGAAATACCAAATTAAATATCCAGTGAGCACTACAGCAATAAATAAAAGTACCACACAATAGTCTCGGTCCTGAAATCAAACCATGCTGGAGTGCAAAAAGAAAGAGAAAGATAAAATTGCCTTATATTTTTAATATAAATAAAGAGTATTTTCTTTAAAATTTGCAGGGCATTCAGAATTTTCCTTATAGTTCTCCGAAGAAGGAAAGTCCATGTCTTATAGAAAATGTATTACCTGATAGAAATACTTTATTTCAGGACAAAATCTGAGTTTGATATTTCTGAGGGCACATTTTCTTTCTTTTTTTTCTTTTTTTTTCTTTTTTTTTTTTTGTTTTTTTTTGGGGGGTCACAGCCAGCAGCTCTGAGGGGTTACCCCTGGCTCCATGCTCAGAAATAGCTCCTGGCAGGCACAGGGGACCATATAGGATGCCAGGATTCAAACCACTGTTCTTCTGCATGCAAGTCAAATGCCTTATCTCCATGCTATCTCTCCGGCCCCAGAGGGCACATTTTCATAAACTACCTACCTGTCCTCTTCACTGAATAACATTTCTGGACCCATGTCAGTAAGCTTTTGTGTGTACACAAGTTTGTGTGTGAATACCTGCTTGTAGACCACCACAATTCTGAGAACTGCCAGTCAGGCACTAGTAGGGATCTTGGAATCCAACTTAATTTTTTCACCCAATGGTGCTCAGGAATTACTCCTGGCTCTGCACTCAAAAAATGCTCCTGGCAGGCTGGAGACCATATGGGAGGCCTGGAACTGAACTGGGTCTCTCCTGGGTCAGCCACATGCAAGGCAAATACCCTACCGCTACACTCTCTCTCCGGCCCCCAACTTAATTCTGATACACTCTACCCAGAGATAAAATCAGATTCCATACATAAAGGACACAGTCACCCTTTTCTTTAAGTACTAGTTGCCAGCCTATTACCTGTATTTCTTACCACCTACCTACAGTTCAAAGGTTGCCACCACCTACTCTTAGACTTCAGATTCATGTAGAAACCGAGGCTGTTTAGCTGTGTTGCTGACTAGCTATAAATCAAAGATCTTATTTGATTCATTTACCAGAACTCAAAGAATCGATTTATTCACTGGGTGACTGAATTACTATCATAAGATATTAACAGCAGCAAAGTGGATTTATTAATTGGATAAGATATGGAGAGAAGATTAGTGACTTCCGTGACCTCTAAAATTCCACATTCTCCAATCAGAAAGCTCTTTAATATCCATTCTTTTGGGTTTGTATGGAAGCCTCATTACTTAGACATTGACTGAATCATTGATTGGCAGAATTCAATCTCATTATCTATCTTTAGAGATCTGAATTTTAGGACTAGAAGTTGGAAACCCTTAATCATGTTATCCTTTATTCTCCAGGCAGCCAGTCCTCATCTTTGGGTACTTGCGTCAGTTACCTCACTCACATATCAAAAATATAATTTGATCACTCTTAACATCTAGGAAATGTCAAGAGTTTGGGAATCTGTGATCCAGGAACTTCATATAAGAACCAAATCAAAAAGTATATATTTTATTTGTCTGAAAGACCAAAAAAATCTTTTAGAGGTATATTTTTTAGGGGACACACTTGATAGTGTTTTGCAGGGGTCTCAAACTCGCGGCCCGCGGGCCGTTTGCAGCCCTCCGTACAATTTGTGGCTCTGCCCTACCTAGAGGAATCTTTTTTTGTTTTGTTTTGTTTTGTTTTAGTTGTTTGGGTCACACCCCCCAATGTTCAAGGCTTACTACTGACTTTGCACTCAAGGATCACTTCGACTTTGCCTCCTGCGGCCCCCAGGTAAATTGAGTTTGAGACCCCTGGTTTAGAGGGATATATTTTTCATATAAATCATAAAGTCTACAATCTATGGTTTGGATATTGATTTTAAAATACTTCCAATTTAATATTTTGTTGTTGAGCTAATACAAATTTTACATAGTTTACATATTACAGTTTATACATTACCCTCATCTCTTCTTCCCAGGAATAATCTAAATTATGTGATTATTACCAGCTAATAAGACAATTTATGTGTGACAGTAGGTAAAGTTGCATTAATCAGTCTTTTCCAAACTGGAAATACAGATATTTGTGCATACAATTTTTGGAAAAATCTTACGCGTTTGATAGAAAAATCTTTCCTATTTGGTAAAGAACTCTTTGTTAGCACTAATTTATGCACTTTAAGTAACCTTAATGACTTTCCAATTAGTGTTATTTCAATATATATTTGCTATTCTTGAACTTTTTGAGGGGCCATTTTGCTTAATTGAGTGGTTTTCTATATTTTTTTAGTACCTGAATGATTGCTTAAGGGAGAAGATGAAAACCTATGTGAGAAGGTAAGAGGGAGGGAAGAAGACACACACAGAGAGAAAGAGAGAGCACTTGATACACTGAGTGCATATTTTGCATGTTTGAAATCAGAATCTGATCCATTAACCACTTGATCCCCTATTCACCACTGGGAGCAATCCTAAAACACTAAATTTTTTTTAAAGTCTAAAAATTTGTCTTATATAATTAATCTCTTTCCTTGATCTGCCCAGTGTAGGTTTATCCCATTCCCTTCACCTAAGTACAAGGTAATTCCTACTGTTTAAGCTTAGGAGTTACTTTAATTCCTAATATTAAGGTGTTCCAGGGAAGTCTTTCCTTTTTATTAACTATGCCTTTCTTTTTCTATTTTATTATTGATAAGGGTAACAAATAATGTTATGCTTTTGGTGCACAACTGTATTCTACATCCACTATCACCAAAATACCAAAGACCTTACTTACATCACTATATTTATATCACAGCTATTCGATCTTTTCCCCCAGCTCCCCAATTTTTCTCTCTTTACACTTGGTAATCTTAATTCCATTGTCAAAGTTTAAGGGTTGTTATCATTGGATATTGCTCAAGCCCTGCTGTATTTCTTTATAAATCCCATGTGATGGAGATTTGTCTGGCATTTGTCCTTTAACCTTTGACTTATTTTATTTAATATGATACCCTCTAGTTCTATCCAAAGTTGTAGTAAAAGCTAAGATTTCATCTTAAAGCTGAGAATTGTGTATATACACATTATGTTATTTTTTAAAGTTTATAATTTAGGTGGCATGTTTGCAGTATTGCTGATGTTAGTAATTTGGTGGTCAAATTGTTATACTCACCACTACGAAAGACTCTTAAACCCTCTACCATTGTCCCTATGTCAACTCTTTCATCCCCCATGCCCCTCTCTCCATTTCTTAGTAATTTGTTTTGCAATCCAAGGCCAAGGGTTTGTCATCATTTGATTCTGTCTTTAATACCATGACTGAAATTATCTGGTATTTGTTATTCTTCCTCTTGACATATTTCACTTAACATGATATCTTCCAATTCTATTCATGTTTCAACAACTATAAGATTTCATTGTTTCTTATGGTTGCCTAGTATCCATTGTGTTTATACTACGATTTCATTATCCACTCATCAGTTGTTGGACATTTGGATTGCTTCCGTATCCTACTATTGTACTAAGCACTGCAATGAACATATTTTCAAGTTAATGTTTTTGTGTTTTTGTACACCAGTTTTATATTGGTGACACCCAACGCATTTTTTTTTCTAAGAATGAAACCAGTCTATATCAGGAGCAGGATTGAACATTTGAAAACTATAAAATTCTTCTGGAGGGGCAGTTGAGAATGTAAAGATTTCTCTTTTTTTTTTGGTTTTTGGTTTTTGGGTCACACCCGGCAGCGCTCAGGGATTACTCCTGGCTCTATGCTCAGAAATCACTCCTGGGCTGCCGGGATTTGAACCACTGTCCTTCTGCATGCAAGACAAACTCACTACCTTTATGCTATCTTTCCAGCCCCATTTCTCTTTTCTTGATGTCTCCAAAAGCTCATTATCAGGAAGTTAATGAAGGCTGAACCTTTAAACAGAAATATGTGTGTAGATTTCTGGAGTATGTTTCAGAAGATCTTCATTAATAAATTCCCATGGCTATTTTTTTTTGGGCCACACCCATTTGATGCTCAGGGGTTACTCCTGGCTAAGTGCTCAGAAATTACCCCTGGTTTAGGGGGACCATATGGGATGCCGGGGGATCGAACCGCGGTCGTGGTCCTTCCTTGGCTAGCACTTGCAAGGCAGACACCTTACCTCTAGCGCCACCTCACCGGCCCCTCCATAGATATTTTTGACACTTCTATTCCCATCAGTTTGCAAACCTGTCTTTTCTAAGAATATTTTGTTTTTGTAATATAATATGCTATTTGCAAGCATGCAAGCAAGTTTTTTCTCTAGGAGCTAAGTGTGCTATATGTCTCATCCTGCTACCTTAATGTGAATGAAACTCTCTACTTGACACCTTGTTTGTTGACTGACTCAAGTGAGGAGCAGTGTGACTTTTGACAATAGCTGTGAGCATTTAGGCTCCTCCAAACAGGACAGAATATAGTATTTATTATAAGAACTTGGCGGGGCCAGAGAGATAGCACAGTGGCGTTTGCCTTGCAAGCAGCTAATTCAGGACCTAAGGTGGTTGGTTCGAATCCTGGCCTCCCATATGGTCCCCCGTGCCAGTCAGGAGCAATTTCTGAGCAGATATCCAGGAGCTACCCTTGAGCACCACAGGGTGTGGCCCAAAAACCAAAGAAAAAAAAAAAAAGAATTTGGCTTCTGAATAATTTTCTTTGGCCAAAACATTGATCACAGCTATAAAAAGACAGACAATTGTGATAAGAGGTGATAAGGACTAAGAAGAGTGTGCAAAAATATCTACTACCAAGCAACTAGGCAAGGCTACGTAGAAGGGGAGTTGGCTTTCTGTGAAAATGATACTGGGAAAATCTGGGGTGGGACTGGAGCTGTTATTCCTGAGAATGGGTTTCTCATTCTAGAATTCACTCAAATTAGACAAGCAAATTAGAAATATTTAATAATGCCGAATGGAAGATCTACAGAAATAATAAGAGTAGAGGCAAGGAGGGCAGCAAAGAACTCATTCAGGTCTAAGAAAGGTCTAAGGTCAATGGTTATTTTAGATTGTGGAAATTGTCCTTTAAAAATTTTTAATCTTTTCTACCAAATTCAACACAAGAAAGTGGACCTAATTGTTCCCACAAAACATTCAGTGGCCACAGGACATAGGAATTTTTTAAATGTGCCATGAAAGATGACAAGGGATTTCTTTATGACCAATTATAAGTTTTAGAGTTTTGTAGTTAGCTTTTATTTTTTTTCATTTTATTTATTTATTGTTTTTTTTTTGTAGTTAGTTTTTAAACACAGACTCTCTGGGACCAAGAATGAAAGTGTTGCTAATATTGCTTTTAATCAGAAAAAAATTCATAGGATGGTCATGTGGTTGATGAGGTAACAAGGATTAGAATCAAACAAAAATCCTTTGAATTTATATTGCAGACTAATTCAGATGATCTCAACAGATATACAGTCAGTACTCTTCTGAACTATCTATATTGGGTGATTTAAATTTTGTTTCTCCCAAGTAAGCTGTTAGTCAAAGACTTAATGGTGCTATAAAGATAACTCCAATTTTTGATAGCCAGTGTTAAATTGCTATTGAGAATAGATTGGTAGTAAATATATCCTTTTGAGCCCTCATTTTTGTGTAAACTTTATTCTAGAACTTAGAATGTGAAATTGGTGAATGGATGGGTACTGAGAGATAGTACCGCAAGTGCTTGCTCTGTGTACAGCAATCTGAGTTCAATCCCTGGTACCTTAGATTGTCCCTTGTGCTCTGTTAGGAGTAACCCCTGAGTACCACCCGGTGTGGCCACCAAACAAAACAAAATTGTGAAATTAAAATTAATAAAAACATAAGACGTGTCAAATTTATTTGTAGATTTGTCCATGTTCAAATAAAAAACTATAACCTTTATTTAAAAACATCATGGAGGGAAATACAATAGATTAAAAGCATGTAAATACATAAAACTAGAATACTGAAGACATCATCAAAATGAGCTTATTCTGTTCTTCTGCTGAATGTTTCAAGGGCACGAGACTTTAAAATTTATAGGTGAAAGGATGGATTACATTCTTGTGGAGGCATTGCATATTCTTTATAAAGATATTGACTGTAAAAACCAAAGTAAGTTATTAGTTGAGGTATTTTATGAGATTTACTATTCAGGCTTATATTTTCAAAATTATAAAAAGGAACAAGGTAAAATACAAAGGCTAACTTTAGAAAATATTTTGTCAATAACTCTTATATAAATTAGCTTCCAAAAAGAAATTTGAGATCAGCCAAATTTTTAGAATAGCGACATAGTAGGTAGCAACTTAGAACCGAGCAATTTAGAACTACTCTCTTTCAGAAAAAAAAAAAAAAAAAAGGAAAAACAAAATTCAAGAGAGTCAGATACATGTTTACAGTTTTTATTTGGAGAGATCCCAGGGTACCCTTTTGAACCAAATGAGGTTGATATCTCCAAAAAGGAGAGAGGAGAGGAGGAGGAGAGAGAGAGGGAGAAAGATATAGACAGAGAGTGAGAGAAAGAGAGAGAGAGAGAGAGAGAGAGAGAGAGAGAGAGAGAGAGTGAGTGAGTGTAGCAGTTGTCTTGGATATAACTGGCTTCAGGTTCAATCCCTAGCATCTCTTATGATTCCCTGAGTACTGCCATGTATAACCCAAAAGAGAAAGGAAGAGAGAAAGAGAGAGAAAAAGAAAAAGAGTGAGAAAGAGAAAAAGAGAGAGAAAAGGAAAGAGAAAAGGAAAGAAAAAGAAAGAAAAAGAGAGAAAGAGAAAAGTAAAGAAAGGGGCTGGTGAGGTGGCGCTAAAGGTAAGGTGTCTGCCTTGCAAGCGCTAGCCAAGGAAGGACCGCAGTTTGATTCCCTGGCGCCCCATATGGTCCCCCCAAGCCAGGGGCAATTTCTGAGCACTTAGCCAGGAGTAACCCCTGAGCATCAAACGGGTGTGGCCCGAAAAACAAAAAAAAAAGTAAAGAAAGAGAAAAAGAAAGGAAAAGAAAAAGAAAGAAAGGAAAGAAGAAAGAAGAAAGAAATAAAGAAGAAAGAGAAAGAAAGAAACAAGAAAACAAGAAAGAAAACAAGAAAGAAAGAAAACAAGAAAGAAAGAAACAAGAAAGAAAGAAAACAAGAAAGAAAGAAAACAAGAAAGAAAGAAACAAGAAAGAAAACAAGAAAGAAAGAAAGAAAACTATAGTGGGGAGAATTTTATAAGACTGGTCATTTTACTAATAGATTTTTCTTATTATTATCAAGTTTGTTGCAATACAAGCATTAGAGGGGAATTTAGTATATCCCTATTTGGATATCTGATTCACTCATATCCTGTTTACATTTTAGAGGGAATTTAGACCTTGCCTGTTGTAACTTGTCCTGAATATATTTTACTGCCATCAACCACCTAGTTGAGCACATCACATCTGATTTGCATGGTGTCCTTACCCAGTGTTTTGTGAAGAAGGACCGGCCACATCTCGTACAGTGTCTTTGTCTTTTTATGTACCATAACCGGAAACTTGGGAATATTAGGAGGGTCATTGTGTCACTGTTGAAAAGAAACTCGTCAGGTGAGACATAAGAGCTTTCAAAGGAAAAACATTGACATAAAAGGTCATGTAAATACTTAAGGTACCATTTCTGGAATGAAAATTTGGGCCCAGCTAAAACAGGGTCTTTCTTTGAAAAAGCTACTTTTAATTTTGTCTAATAAGGATTATTGTGCTGTTTCAGTCCAATACTCTCAACCTTCAGTCTATCTTAAAATGGACATAGAAACTTTCTTACTAAATTAAGGAAAAAACTTGTATCCAGAGAGAGAGAGAGCATAGCAGGTAGAACATTTGTCTTGCGAGCAATTGACCCTGTTTCCATCCTGGGCATCCTATAAAGGTGCCTAAACTCATCAAGAGTGATCTCTGAGTACAGAGTCAAGAGTAATCCTTGAGCATTGCTGGGTATGGCCCCCAAACAAACCCCAAAAATACCTATTTCAAAGTTTTTATTAATTTTTGCTTGGAGATAGAAATTGGTCCAAGGCAAGATTCTCTTAGAATCTCTTGACACTTATGCATCGACTAATATCAAATTGCTAATTAAATCCCAGTCCTCTGCTTGCAAGAACTACAGGAATCTGTTTAGAAGCTGAGAAACAAATCAGCACAAAGCAATAGAATTATAAATTGTTATAATTTTTTTGTTATAAAGTTTTCTTATGTTTGGATCTCTATCTTCTATAATCCATTATTTATTCATTGACTTTTAAATTCAGGTGTAAAATGGACTTAATGATGTGACTGCCCAAACCTCAACTCTTGTGTGTAGCTCAGCCTTTAGACTATGGGGGAGTTGTACACAACTGTACACCTACACAATTTTCTCAGTGCTGTGGGGTCTAGAAGGAAGAAGCACTTCTGACTTTTCAGTTTTCTGTTACATCTTTGAGGGTGGAGCTCTGAAGAACAAGCAGCTTCAGAGAGTGAGGAATATGGTCAGAAGTACTCTGGAAGACTGAGAAGCTAAATACATCATGTTTTCAAGATCTCTGGATAAACTATGACACTTTTCCAGCAAACAAGCTGCTGGTGTGTTAGGAAGAAGCCAATGGGTATTTGGGGCTGACCTGGGAACCTCACATTCCAAAGGAAGAGATGTAGAAATGGGGCGATTCATTGGTCTATAGGTAAGCCAGGACAGGAAGACAATTTTATTGAGGAAAATCTGGAAGAGAAAGAAAGAAATCCTTGAAATACAAATTTTAAAATATTCAATATATGTAGCATATTTTCATGTGTTCAAATAAAAAGTTACTAATTCAATGTCTGTAGAGATCAGGCTATGATCCCAATTTAGATCATTTAAGTTCTTGTGGACAAGGAAGAGAAACTCTATCAGCTAATAGAATGTAGCCATAGAGTCTAGAATCTCTAGAGACATGGTTTCATTTGTTCATTGAAATAAAACATCAAATTGCTTTCCATTTGACTTTTACAAAAAATTCTGGGGAAGATGGAGATGGAGAGTTAGCACAGCGTTAGGGCATTTACTTTACACGTGGCCAACCCAGGAGACGGTGTTTTGATTTCCTGGCATGCCATATAATCCCCTGAGTCTGCAGGGGTGCTTTCCGAATGCAGAGCCAGGAGTAACAAGAGTGCCGCCAGGTGTGATCCCCCAAAAAAGAAAATTCTGGGGAAGAAAAATCATTCAGAGCTACTTAAAATCCCCTAAGGAGATTTTTTTTATAAAAAAAGATAATTATTGTAAAGTTTAAAAATGTTTTTGTATAATCTCTGAATTGAAATATATTTTCTTCTTGACTGGTGACTTCAAATACTTTGAAAACACTAGATAAAAAGTTTGGGCAAGGGTCAGAGAGATAGCATGGAGGTAAGGCATTTGCCTTGCATGCAGAAGGACGGTGGTTTGAATCTGGGCATCCCATATGGTCCCCTGAGCCTGCCAGGAGTGATTTCTGAGCATAGAACCAGGAGTAACCCCTGGGTGTTGCTGGGTGTGACCCAAAAACCAAAAGAGAAAAAAAAAGTTTGGGCTGGAGGTACAATGGAGCTTGTCTTGAATGATGGCTTACCTGAGTTTGACCTCTAGCAGCCCATATAACTTCCTGAGCCCCCCCACGAGTGATTCCTGAGTACAGAGATAGGCGTAATCCCTTAAGAACTTCTGAGTGTGACCCAAAACCAAATAACAACCAGAAAACTATTAGATAAAATGTATAACAGTAAATTAAAAATATATATATTTTGTTTGCTTTGGTTTAGGGTCACACTCATAGGTGCCCAGGGGTTACTTAGCAGGATCAGGGGACTATATGGGATGCCAGAAATTGAACCCGGATCCTTCCTGATTTGGCAGCATGCAAGGCAAACACCCTACTACTGTGCTATCACTCTAGCCCCCTAAAAATTATATTTTTGTGTTAACCAATTGAAGGTGTATTAGGGAATTTAATCCAGGTCTCTGAGTAAAAAGCAAGTGCCTTACTTGTATTATCTCTTTGGTCCATGATAGAAAAAAAATTGGTGCTTGAGGGACTACAACTAGCAGTGCTCTGGACTAACTCCTGGCTCTATGCTCAGGGATTACTCAAGATGGGGCTAGGGGACTATATGGGATGCCAAGTATCAAACTGGGGCCTGGGACATGCCAGGCAAAATTCTTACTTGCTGTATTATCTCTCCAGCCCTTATGATATAACTTCTTATCAAAAACTTCTAAAAGCTTTCATGATTATGGAATCAAAATACAGGAATAGTATCAATATTTAGTATGCAGGAAAGAAGAAAGTCTTTCAAATTTAAAGGAGTTTCTAAGTTATTTTCTCCAAATTCTTATGATTATTTTTTCATCCACAATTGTTACATTTTTCTAAGTAGAATGGATTATTTCAGAGAGATGATTAAAATAAAACAAAACAAAGGACTTTTTAAAATAGGTATCAGCTTCCTACCATGGACTGGTTCTCTTGATCCTCATCTCTATCATCTCTGTATATTATAACCATACTATGTATTATTTTTCTTATACCCAAATGATTGAGATTATTCGATGTCTCTCCCTAACTCATTTTACTCAGCACAATAATCTCCATATCCATTCATGTATAAGCAAATTTCATGACTTTGTTTTTACTAACGGCTGTATAGTATCCCACTGTGTAGAAGTATCACAGTATCTTTAGCCACTCATCTGTGCTCGGGCACTTGGGTTGTTTCTAGATTATGGCTATTGTAAATAGTGCTGCAACAAACATAGGAATGCAGAGGGCTTTTCTGCATGGTGATTTTGGGTTCCTAAGGTATATATTTAGGACTGGTAATGCTGCATCATATGGAAGCTCATGGTGACAGTGATCATTCTGGACAAGAACTGGGTGATGAAAGGGGATAAAGTGATATGCATGGGACTCCTTAATTAGCAATAGTGCAAACTACAGTGTCAAAAAAGAAAAGAGAGAAATGAAATGCTTACCCCAGAGGCAGGCAGGGGAGAGTACGCAAGAGGGAAACTGGGGGCATTGGTGGTGGGAAATACGCTCTATACTGCAAACCAAAGTGTCTAAAGGGGGAAAAAAGGGGATAAAAATAGAAGAAAAATGTATGCCCCAGAGACTGGAAGGGAAGGGGACAAGAGGGAAGGAGAGAGAGAAATTGGGGACATTGGTGGTGGGGAATATGCACTGGTGAAGGTTGTTGTATATTGTATGACTGTAACTCAATCATGAACAATTTTATCCATGGATAAAAACAATTGTATTATGAACAGTCTTGTAACCATGGTGTTGAAATCAAATCAATTAAAATAAGTAAATAAATTTTGCAGCCTCCAGAAAAAAAATAAATAGGTGTTAAGCAAGCCTGGTTTCTGGCCATGGTTCTGTCTGTTTCTCTCTCTTTTCTTTCTTTGTTTCATTTGGGGGCCACAGCTGGCACTGCTCAGGGATTATTTCTGGCTCTTCACTCAAAGATCAACTCCTGGTGGATTCAGGGGCCATATGAAGTGCCAGTGATGGAACCTGGGTTGACCACAAGTAAGGAAAATGCTCTCCCCACTATACTCTCACCACAGCCTAATATAGTTATTTCTTGAGTTGGCTTTCCTGGTCTTTGTACCTTGGTTCTTTTTTTCTACATCAGTGGGGACGACATCAACATCATGGGATTTTGAGAATTCTCCGAAAGTTTTTGAAGATGCTCTATGCCACACAAAGGTTGTATGTTCTATGCTAGCAAATTTCTCTTAGCAAGCTTGCTAAGAGAAATATTTTCACATTTTCTTATTCATTTTCAATGCCCCAGATGTAGTGGGTCTTTGATGACAGAAAATAATGTTCTTGATGTTGATATTTTGAGACTTCTGCTTTAGCAATTAGTAATATCAACCAAACATAAAGCAACACTTTTAAAGATTGTACTGAGATAAAAATATCAATGTCTTTTACCTGAGTTATAATTCCACAGTGATTAACAGGATAAATAAATTGAAGATAATTTGCATGTACATGAATTGCAGAACAGCCAGTCCCCAGCAATAATTCTTCAGGTCCTACCAACTCATTACTATGAAATAATGTTCTTTGAGCCGTAACAGTAAAATAAAAACGGGTGCATTGTACTGACACTGTTAAAAGAGGGAAAAAAAAATAGTCACCAAATCTATTCCAGTGAATGGTTCAGAGAAGTCTGATATTAACACATAGGAAGGGAAGCTATCCTTAGTTGGTTTCTTTTGGGAGATGGGACACACCTGGCAGTGCTCAGGAATCCGTCCTGGTAGTGCTTGGAGGGCCATATGGGGTGCTGGGGATTTGAAGTGGGGTCATCTGTATTCTCTACCACTGAATCTTTCCACTCTACCTGCAAAGATTGCTCCTCCATGATCAGAACCCTGGTTCAAGACGCCAGAATGTCTCCCCTACACTGCCTCAATCTTCCTGTCAAGGATCACCCATTTTTGTTCTGAGAGCAGCTAACACAAATGCAGATAAGAGTATGCCACATACCACTATGCAATTGCTACACATCTCCATTGATGCATATATATCTTGAATTTCTAATGCCGTCATTAAGAAATTTATGCCCCACACTTGAAATCACTGCCCTCCAATTAAAATCCTTTGATTCACTAATCTGGAGCCCACTGGGTCTCAACCTATGAAATTCAGTTCTCTAATTAGAAAATAAGTGATTTTAGTGATTTTTAAATACCCCAAAGTCAATTTATAGGCCAACCCCTACATTATAAATCAACCTATAAAACATGTATGTATTTTTAAAAATCACAACCACTTATTCTTTATGGTAAAGGATACATAATAAAGTTCTCAGTGTTATCAATATGTAGATACTGAGGTAATCGACAGAATTTCTATATGACTCTTATAAAGAACTATCATGCACGAGATTAATGCAAATAGACACAAAGATTTCAGGCAACAGAGTTTTACATTCAATGGTGATATTTTCCCCAGAATAATGGATAGTTCTATAGAGTCCCAAGCAAAACTATGTACAGTTTTCTCTTGTTTTATATGTATGATGATAACTTTGCTTATATAAGAGGGAAAGTAAGTTCCTTTCCTGAAGGAAAGGTTTAGATAATGGTAAACAGGTTTGAGCCTACATGAAAAGGATGGGGAAAATATTTGAAATTCCCATAGGATGCTTCTTTTCTGTAAGAAACTGTGTCTTGAATTGCTGGCTCTTTGGCAGATCATTTTTATCTCCAGTATTTTTCAGAATAGAGTGGCATGGATTTAAAAAATGGCTCAAGTTCTGCAGGGAAGTTCTGGAATTTTTAATTTTTTAAGGAGGTGTTTGATGAGCATAATATCTTAAACTTTTGCACAAATCTAGATAATAGACAAGCATTAATGAAAACAAACCGAAATACTGTCAATAGGACTGAGGCTGCTAGTGAGAAAAAGAAGGGCTCAAGTAGGGATAGTGGAGGAAGAATAGTGAATCTCTGTTTATAGTTTTATAGTAGCACTGTAAGTCTAAAGCATTACTATTCATGCTACTGTAAATTATGATATCCTCATTTTTAAAATATTATTTTTAATTAAACACAGTGATTACAAATATGATTGTAGTTGTACGATTTCAGTCATGTAAAGAACACCTCCCTTCACCAGTGCAACATTTCCACCACCAATGTCCCAGATCTCCCTCCTCCCCACCCCACCCACACACTCGAGACAGGCTTTCTACTTCCCTCATTCATTCACATTGTTAGGATAGTTCTCAATGTAGTTATTTCTCTAACTGCACTCATCACTCTTTGTGATGAGCTTCATGTCATGAGCTGCACCTTCCAGCCCTCATCTCTTTTGTCTCTGAGAATTATTGCGATATCTTCATTTTTAATAAGATAGTTGATGCACTAATGTTCTCATGGGGAAGAGAGTTACAGGGAAGGGAGTTAATTGAAAGGAGAGAGCTGTTAAGAATTCTGGATTAAGTAATTCAGGTGTGGAGATGTGAAAGAACGGAGGAGGGGCCAGAGATGCAAGGAAAAAACCATGTGAGAAAAAAAAACAAGTGCTGAATACTTTGTGGGATATTTTGCTCACTGCAAAGGAAGAAGTGGGGAGGAGGAGAGACTAACTCCAAGAATCTCAGAATGTAAGAGACATACAGCAATATTAGTTGGGTACCAAGAGGAGATCAAGTACAGAGGCCCTGAGAGCTGTTGGGTCCTGAATAGTCAGGGCAAGGAAATCATATCCAAGCAACCAAATGCTTGAGGATTATGGAGAAACTACCTCTTCCCTCTAAATCCACTTTTGTACCTGTTCCTTGCCCAGAACTCATCCAATTCAAGGACACTAGTGAAAGCAGTAATGCTTCAAAGGCCTTCATGATGCAAGATCTCTGGTTAAAAGCTTCACAGGCAATGAGAAGTGAGAGGCAATAGGAAGCCAGTCAGATCTTTATACTTCAAGGCCTTCTTCAGGTGTAGTCAATGAAGAGAGAGTCTTCTCCAAACTGCTATCCCTGACCTTTCCTGACCTTCTCTACCCTGTCCTGACATGCTACTCTCTTCCTTGCCCTTCCTTGTCCTATCCTCTCTTTGAATTTCCTTCCCTGTTCTGCCCTTCTCATTCTTCTAAGTAAAAAAATGTTAATGGGATCTATATATTTTAATGTTACCACTTAAATGAGAGCAATATGAATCGATTAGGATTCTGGCATTCACACTGGAAGCAAATAGAAGCATTTCAAATGACAAAGAATAGTGATTTTCTTGGTTTTATTCTGGTTCATAAAAAAGTCCTGCTTATATGAGTTATAAATTATTTTATTAACTCTGTGTGGATGAACTGCTCTAATCATGACCAAATATTCTGGAAACCATAAATAAAATACAGACCAAATAAAGTTTGGAAAAGAAAAAAAGAACAAACCTTGATGACAGAAAAAATAGTAAAAGTAAAAGATTTGTGCTCAGGAGAAAACAATCCACATTTTACGTCAGAGATAAAAACATAATTTCTCTTAAAGACATGTGTAATCTTATAACATTAAATAGGTAATAGTATATAATGGCATATAAATAGGTAATAGAGAAGACAAACTTGTAAGAGCTTTAACTTTACCATTGGGCATATTACCTATGATTTATTATTTTCATAAGTATCATTTAGCTCTATATAAAAGGGTTATATATGCTTTTAATGTAGTTTTATTTAAAATAACCTTAATTTATAGCGTGAATGCTTATCAGCTTCAAAGATTTGACAAACAGTGAGACAGTCATACAATGAAATGTTTCTATGTAATGAGAATAATTTCTGGACTAGGAGAGAGATCAGAGGCTAAGGCACTTGTTTGGGGCTCTTGCCAGGATTATAGATCAAATCCCAACATTGCATATGGTCCTTCAGCACTGGGCACAGCTGCCTTTGAGCAGAGTCAGGTGTGGCCATGAGCACTGCCAGGTGTTTCCCATCCCCACCTCCTGAAATGGAGAACAATTGCCAGCATCTCTACAAGCTCGAAGGACTCTCAGAAGCATGACAGGAAGCGAGGAGTCCCTGATACAAAAGGTCGGTGATTAGCGATTGTATGAGTTCCTGCGAGGGACATTTTGGTGAGAAGGAAATTTTAGGAACAGGAAGTAGAGAAGTAGTTGTCCAGGGCTGTAGAGGTGATAATTCTCTCATTTATACATGTGAATTATTTGGGGGTGATGAGGATATTCTCTATCTTGCTTGTAAGCTGTAGACATTCCTCAACCAACGCAGCAGAAGAATAGGTGTATATTGTATGATTGAAACCCAACAATGAACAATTTTGTAACCAAGGTGCTTAAATGGAGCAATTAAAAAAATAATGCATTACTCTTAGATTCTAGAAAACAAAACAAACAAAAATAAATAAAGAGATAATTGTGTTTTCTGTAAATTTTGCCTTAGTTTTTTTTAAAAAGTAGAACAATTTGAACTGAACAAAGAAAGTTGAGGACTGGGCCTGAATTTTATCTCTTTAATGGGAGATAAAAAGGAAAGACTAATCCCCAAATGCGCAAGCTTTATTAGATTTAGAATAGTATTAATAGCTATAAAAAGACATCCTCAGAAGGGAATTGGTAAATCTTAAATTGGGCTTTTCTGTTAGAAAATTACTCTTGGGCCCAGAGAGATAGCACAGTGGTGCTTGCCTTACAAGCAGCCGATCCAGGACTAAAGGTGGTTGGTTCGAATCCCAGTGTTCCATATGGTCCCCTGTGCCTACCAGGAGCTATTTCTGAGCAGACAGCCAGGAATAACCCCTGAGCACCGCCGGGTGTGGCCCAAAAACAAAAACAAACAAAAAAAAAATGAAAATTACTCTCAGGACATTTGGAGATTTCCAAAACTCTGAGATAAGAAGGGAAAGGTTTTATTTTTACACTCGGGTTATATTTTAGGCTGTCTCTTGGCAAAATATTTCACTCCAAAATGGAAAATAAATTCTAAAACACTAGTATGCTTAATTGTTAATGTTCTCTTTTTCTCTACTTCCCTCCTTCCTTCTTTCTCCCTTACCTACTTCCTTCCATTTCTTCCTTTCCTACCTTCCCTTCCTTCCTTTCTTCCTTCGAAACCAAACAGTGGTGCTTTGCTAGATATGGGCATTTAGGTGGGGTTACTAGTAGTAGGGGTTTCTGAGAGCTCTATTGTGCTGGCCAGCATTTGGACTCAGCATTGTCCATCAAGGTGCCAAGAACCCTAAAAAGCACATTTTCAGTTTGTGCTCAAGTAGACATACATATTCGATAAATTCAAAACTATTAGTTGCATTTTAGTGTTGAGGAATTATATTCACATATAACATTGTGTTTCAGGTGTGCAATGTAAAAATTCTACATTTGTATTTATTATGAAGTGATATTTGCAAATCTAATTAATACCTCTCACCATACATAGTTACAGAGAAAAGTGTAATTCTTTTTTCAGTTACCCTTCTTCCATTCTGTTATTAGGTACTAGGTTTGCCAAGTACTGGAGACATAAAAGGACATAGAAATGGTCTTTGTCCTGGAAGATTTGATCTCCCAGAGGTCTTTTATTTATTTATTTATTTATTTATTTATTTATTTATTTATTTATTTATTTATAGTTATGATGTTATATTAGGTGGTGCCCAGGGTTTCCTCCTGACTCTGGGCTCAGAGATTATTCCTGGCAACAGTTGGGATCATATTCAGTGCTGGGGTCAACCCTGTCAAACCATGGTCTGACAATGCAAGGCAAACACTTAACCCATTTTATATCACTCTAGCTAGAGTACTTTACCTTTAGACTGTGAGTTAGTGATAAAATACCCATTATTGGATCCAGAGTGATAATACAGTGACTCGGACACTTTCCTTGCATGTGTCCCACCTGAGTTCTATCCCTGGTGTCCAATATGGTCCCTGGGGCCCTCCAAGAGTTACTCCTAAAGTATTCCTAAACCAGGAATAACCCCTGAGTACCTCTAGGTGTGACCCCAAACAAAACATTAAAAAGATTAAAAATACTCATAATTCTAGGGTTAGTTAAATTTACTTACCGTATTTTCTGGCATATAAGACGACTTTTGAAACACAAAAAAAAGTCAACCGAAAATCGGGGGGGCGTCTTATACGCCGAGTATATCCCGAAAAATGTTTCAATATGCCGCTAAACGAAAAATTATCTGAATATTGCCACAAAAAGAATTTTCCAACTCGATCCTGCACCAATCACTGCAAGGCTGCTTGGACCATTTCTCTAACTCAGCCAATCCAAGCAGGCTTTTGATGCGTGCCAATTAGACAGTGTTCTGGACCCGAATCTACACTGTCAAAAGCCTGCTCAGATTGGCCAGAGTCAGAGAGGAAGTCTATTACAGTAGAACCTTTGAGCCTTTGCTTGTTGTGATTGGCTCACTGTGGCACATACGGTTGCAGCACAGGAACGTTCTGTCTGATACAGCGAATATAGGCCTAAACCTATGTTTTAACTGCAAAATTAGAGGGTCGTCTTATACACCCGATCATCTTATACGCTGGCAAATACGATAGGTAATCCTTCAAATTTCTGGAAGTTTCTACTTCCCATGTTTGATTAGGACAGTACAAAAAAGCACTGACCTCCAGTAACTGGCCAGCAGAAAAATGGATAGCAGAATCCTTTTCTTATTAACATTTGAAATTATTCATTTTCAGTGGCATCTTCTATTTTGTAAAAAAGAATCTAAATCTTTAGTAAATATTTTCAGGCCTTGTAAAAACCTGTTTACAGACCAACATCATTGATTACAATGATGTTTATGGAGAATTTTAGCCTCCCAGTGCAGATCTCTGCTCTGCAACAAAATCTCCAGTTGGTAACATATATGTTTGGTCCTTAAAACTTCAGAGTTTTGCTAATAAGCATCAACTTGGCCTGTACTCTGTCAGCAAACTCTTGAAGCAGTAATTTGCAGTGCCATCCCTGCACACTTAATCTCAACTGAGAAAGCTTGAATCTTACCCTGAACCAGTAAGATGATGTTGAACTTCAAAAATATCTCTAGGTGTGATTCTGAAATCTATTAAGGCACAGTATTTGTTGTTAGAATAAGATGAATAGGTGAAACCAATCTTTTTTTTTTTTTTTTTTGGTCACACCCGGCAGAGCTCAGGGGTTATTCCTGACTCTATGCTCAGAATAGCTACTGGCAGGCACAGGGGACCAAATGCGATGCCAGGATTCGAACCACCATCCTTCTGCATGCAAGGCAAACGTCTTACCTCCATGCTATCTCTCTGGCCCGAAACCAATCTTTTAATCCCCCAGCACTTGTCTTAGTGCATAGAAAAACACAATTTCCTTGTGTGTGTGTGTGTGTGTGTGTGTGTGTGTGTGTGTGTGTGATGTGTATTTAGACATGGAGACAGATATTATAAAGTAATGAAGTATTTGCATTACATCAACTTTAGTTAGTGTATAACAACTCTGTACTGAATAATTATGACTCTAAAATGAATGAAATAGAGTCTTCTATTTGAACCATATTCAGATGACATTTCTTTTATACATGATATCACTCTTAGTTTCTTTGTGCTCACAAAATTCACTGTTCATGGAAAGACTCAAATACTGCATTCTTTCTTTTTACCTCACCTCTTAAGTTCTGATTTGTTTGAAGAAAAAGTGTCAAGTTGCAATCAATGATCCATAGATACAGGTAGGTCTGTGTGGGCTTCTAAGTTAGTTGCTAATATATACTATATATATAGTCATATATATATTTGTATAGATTGTGAAATGATTTTTACAAGTTTAAAAATTATCTCCCACCATATATGAGTGTGGCTTCTGTTTAGCAGATAAATTTTCTGAGTGGCATTTGGTTTCTACTCTGAGCCAATGAAGTCTTCCTGTTGTGTCTTGCTTGTACTAGGGATTGGTCATATATACTGTGACTTGCAGAATAGGAGATTTTGAAAGATGGAACTTCGAATGTGACTTTGGATAACTCATAATACATTTCACTTTGCTAACTTCAAGAAATAGCTGAGGATCTCTAAATTGGGGTTTTATTTCAGATGCTTAACAGGTGAGGTGTTTGTCTTGGTTCTCCTGTTCAACAAGAATACTGAGATGAATAATGTGTTCAAACTTGAGATTTTCTTTCTGCTCCCATCCCAAGTGTCTCTTTTATC
Organism: Suncus etruscus; assembly: GCF_024139225.1. Taxonomy (NCBI): domain Eukaryota; kingdom Metazoa; phylum Chordata; class Mammalia; order Eulipotyphla; family Soricidae; genus Suncus; species Suncus etruscus. Next base: position 104,058,193 of record NC_064856.1, read on the forward strand.
CTCTTTCCCCATACTTTCCTTCAATCCCCCCCCCACCCACCTTAGCTTATTTATCCTCCCTTCTCGTCCTTCACCTCCACTTCCTCCTCCTTCCTTCTTTTCTCTTCTTCCATGATGAGGATAGAATTCAGAAAGGTCAGGAATTCAGGGCTGCTGTCACTAAGTCACAATTCTTGCTTCCTTTTCATCTCCTCTCAGACTAGCTGGGGATGAAGATTAGGTTGGTGGGTGTCCTGAAATTTAAGGAGACCTTCATGGGTGGTGGCAGGACCTCAAGGCTCTGAAAGGTGATATACAAGGTCTTGTTGAGGTCTAAGTAGTCTGTTACCTTTTTCTTCGTAAACCCACTGTGTTTGAGACAGGAATACAGTTCTTCCAAAGTGGGGTGACCAGCCCTCTGAGATTTACCTGATGCTTTCTGTATTTTCACTGAAAGATTCCTTCTCTGAGCAAACTTCACTTAATCCCACTTAATATAACTCTAGTGTCAGTTTTGATATTGTAACGTCAAAGTTGCAATGAAAGCCTCACTCATAACAAGATATCTATGAGACAAGACCACTCAGATATGCTGTATGAGCACCCAGATATTAATTAGATTAAAAATGTGGATTTTTGAGCCAATAGAACAATAATATAGCAGGTAGGGCATTTGTCTTGCCTGTTGCCCACTGAAGTCTGATCTTCAGAATCCCATATGGTCTTCCAGCACTCCTCGGAATGATCTGTGAGCACAGTCAGGAGAAAGCCCTAAGTACCACTGGTGTGACCGAAAAACAAACAAACAAAAAATTCTTTTTAAAGGAAATATTTAAAACAGAATAATATATGGAACTATATATCAATTGATTAACAGTCAGTCTGCCCTTATTAAATTATTTTGTTTTAATTAAACATTTTTTTGTGGTAGGTCTGTGCCAGCTCAGTTTCCAATAAGGGCTTCAGAAGTCTTACAGCAGCATGAAAGAGATGGAAGGATATGGGGGAAAGAAGAGAGGAAGGAGAGAAAGAGACTGAGAGGTTATGGGAAAGGGAGAGCTAGAGAGGGAAACAGAGATAAAGGGAGAGGAGGAGAAAGAGTGGGTCAGGGAAAGAGAGGAGGGGAGAGAGAGAGAAAGAGAAAGAAAGAAGAGCGAGAGAGAGCTTTATTCAATTCTTAATAATTTGCTTTATTTAAAAAAATTTCTTTTATTACAGCATGATTATTTACCAAGTTGTTCATATTATTTTCATTTCAGGAATTAAATATTCAAACGCCAATCACATCACCATTGTGACCTTCCCTTCACCAGTGTCCCCCAATTTCTCATCCCCCATCTTCTTGCAGGCAAAAACAAATTACCTTTATATTGTTTGTTAGAATACAAAGGCAAATGGAACTATCAAAAGTTAAATCAACAAGAGTAAATTGGAAATAACTGCTTACCTCTTCATGGTTTTATTTAAAGTCAGTGTTTACCAGACTGGTTGGTGCTAGTTGAGCCTTCTATGTGACTGTTTAGGCTCAGTGAACTTGGTAGATCTCTATGTAACTTTTTCCTGATACAGACTTCTGCAATACTGTTGGGCTGATGCTACTACATTACAGTGATATTACTGGGCTGATATTACTCTAAAATTTTGGGGTAGTGCTGGGCTCCTGTGGGTCAAGCAGAAAGGGAAATCTTCCCCCACCCATTTTGAGAATCCTACAAAGGTATCAGCCCAAACCAGAAGAACCTGGGACCATTATTTTTCTTTTGGTGTCTAATAGAGTGACTGGGCAGTTATTTTCTGTTGGAAAATATCAGGTTCATTTGATTATATTTTATTTTCTGATCAATGTAGGGGCTCTGGGAGAGTTGAGGTCCCTATGGCTATCATTGCTGCTGGTATTCTTTTTCACCTTTATAGAAATTTGGTCTCTGTTAGCTCCGAGTGATACACATTTTAACATTTGATGGCAATTTTTTGCATCCCAAATATATTGCCCAAATATATCAAAACCTTTATATTATAATAGCTTGGGTTTGATTTGATGACTCTGCTGTTCTAGTGAATGACTATGATAACATGTTTGGAATTGACATGTTTGTACATGAGTGCTCTTTGCATACCTCATCAGGGCTTAGGAAACATTGGGAGAGCAGATCAAAAAGCTGATAAGTAAAGCCAGAATGAAAGCACAACAGGGAGGGAATTTTCTTTTCTTTTCATTTCTGATCCCTCCACAGACACACAGACACAGACACACACACACAGACATGCAAACACACACACAGACACACACACATACAGATCTATAACCAAAAATCTAAACAGCTTTCACCAATTTCCTCCATCTTCTTTTTTTTATATTAATACCTTTATTTAAACACTTTGAGGGAGGGAATTTTCTTTGCATGCAGTCAACATGTGTTCGATCCCTGGCATCCCATATGGTTCCCCAAGCATTACCAAGAATGACTCCTGAGAGCAGAGCCAGGAGTAATCCTTGAGCACTTCTCTGTGTGGCCAAAATAAACAAATAGATAAATAATAAAAAGCTGATAATCATCACTCAATTCTCTAACCCAGTTTACTCTCTTCCTAAAAGTAGCAAAACAATGTTTTCTTCTCATTTTTAACCATCTTTTGGTGTTTATATATGTCTTTTTGACAGCTCAAGTGTGACTTTGTGTTTATAAATGACTAACGTTGCTTGACATCTGCTCATGGGTTTATGCAACTTATTCTTTTGACTAAAAATTTGCATATTTATATAAACTCCTCGTGGCCAGTAAGTTCCTGGTGTTCTCTGAGGGCTGGTTTCTTTGGTATTCCAAGTACAATGGAGAAGACTTAACTTTCATGAGAATTAGTTAAGTTCTCTTTTACTTGACTTGAATTCTACTTATCCTCAATTAGGATACTAAAGAATCCAGCCCTCAGCAGATACTGAAAACTCAGGACAATCTATCAGAGGTCCTCGAACTATGGCCCGCGGGCCACATATTGTATTTTTATCTGTTTTGTTTCTTCATTGCAAAATAAGATATATGCAGTGTGCATAAGAATTCGTTCATAAGTTTTATTTTTACTATAGTCAGACCCTCCAATGGTCTGAGGGACAGTGAACTGGCCCCCTGTTTAAAAAGTTTGAGGACCCCTGGCAGATACATGTCTTTAAGCCCCAACATGTTGTAATGTTGACCATAAAATTGTCATTGTGTATTTTTAAAAAATCCAACAACATTCTCTCACAGATCAAAATGTAAAAATTAGTCACTAAGGTGACACAGTACTAACATATAACCTACATACCTGGCCAATGTCTCTATTTTTGCAGTTATGACTCTAGTGGCAAAAGAATAAGCTAGATAAGGATTGAATCCAGGATCACATATTGTATTAACTTTTCATATACCTTTAGAATCTTTAAGTTTAGGTAACTCTTAATATATTGGAAGAAGAAGGGCCCTTTAGCTGGTTTGGGATTTCTTTATTTAGGCTACTTTGAGGTGGTTCCCATAAATGGAATCAGGTTATGTATCTTTGTATGGAACACTCAGATTTGCCCCCTTCTTCTCAATGCATTATGTCCAGAAGGAAGTGCAATGGCATTTATTGTCCTACTATGGTGATCACTAGGTCCAAAGGGTACCTGCCTGTTTGTAAAGTCAATATTCAATGTACCATTCTTCAGAGAGAACAAATGGTATTTTGTTGATGGGATGCTTAAAATCATATTCTTTTTTTGTTTTGTTTTGTTTTTGGGCCACACCCAGTGGTGCTCAGGGGTTACTCCTGGCTGTCTACTCAGAAATAGCTCCTGGCCGGCACGGGGGACCATATGGGACACCGGGATTTGGTCCTGGATCGGCTGCTTGCAAGGCAAATGCCACTGTGCTATCTCTCCGGGCCCCTAAAATCATATTTCTTATCAAAATGGACACATACTAGTTTTATATCCATTGATGTTATTGCCTTCCATAATAAAGTAGTGATTTCAAATGTCAATTTTTTTAAATATTTATATATATTTTTTGTTTTTATTTTTTTGGGGGGTCACACTTGGCAGTGCTCAGGAGTACTCCTGACTCTGCATTCAGAAATTGCTCCTGGCAGGCTCAGGGAACCATATGGGGTGCCGGGATTCGAACCACCGACCTTCTGCAGGCAAGGCAAACGCCTTACCTCCATGCTATCTCTCCAGCCCCTCAAAATTGATAATTTATTAAAAAATGATCAAACCTAAATACCCAGAACAAAGACAATGACAATAGAATCAAGAGACCCAAAGTACAAGCTATACACAAAAGGGACCTGTTATACTAGCAGTCCAAGGGGCTATGGGTGGAGTTATGGGATGTATGGAGGGAACAAGGGCAGCGGAAGGTCAACACTGGTGGTGAGAATGGCCCTAATTCACTGTCACTATGTACCTGAAATACAGTTGTGAAAAGCTTATAATTCACATTGGTCTCAATAAAAACTATTAAAAAATTATATATCATTTCTTCTGTCATTTTTCAGTCATGTAGAAATAATTTTTCTCTTGATTGGGATGTGGGTCACCATTTTTTAGGGATTTATTTTTTTTGATCTCTTTGTCTTTGTATTTTAAGTGTGACTGTAGTTGCTTCTGCTTCTGCTCATACTTAGGGAATCTCTTGCTTAAATACAACTTCTGTCTCTCAGTGGTTTTGACTTAGGACAGGTCCCAGACAGAGTCCCCACCTGTTGCTGAGTTTTCATATTCACCCCGGATTTCTGCTAGGGTGGCAACTTCTCCTTGCTGGCTCCCTCCTTAATTTCCTGTAGCCCAGATTCTGACTTCCCTTGACCCCATGGTTTTGCTTCTGATTCTTGCTAAAGTTTCTCTTCCATCTAAAAATCCCCACCCCTAACTAATTCGTCAACCCTGCCCTACAAAATTCTCAGCCATTTACCAGGACATCAGAACATATATAGAATAATTAGTTCTCTTTTGTAAACAATTACTTTTTTATTTAAACACCATTGTTACAAGGTTGTACATATATTCCCCCCCCCCCACACACACAGATAAAGTTGTTCGTGGTTAAATTACAAACAATGTACCTTCACCAGTGTGCATTTCCCACCACCAATGTCAGACCCCCAATTTCCCTTTTAGCCTCCCTGATGACCACTTCCCTCTCATCAGCCCTCCCTTGGTTGCTTCAGAGGCAGGGATTTTTTGTTTTGTTTTGTTTTGTTTTTGGGTCACACCCAGCAGCGCTCAGGGGTTACTCCTGGCTCTATGCTCAGAAATTGCTCCTAGTAGGCTCAGGTGACCATATGGGATGCCGGAATTCAAACTACTGTCCTTCTGCATGCAAGGCAAATGCTCTACCTCCATGCTATCTCTCCAGCCCTGGAGGAGGGCATTTCATTTCACTCATTCTCTCTCTTTCAGTACTCAGTTCTTGTCTGACTAATAAATTCCAACTATCACTTCCATAATAGACCCTTCTCTACTCTAACCATACTTCCTGCTCTTTGTGGCAAGCTTCCTACTATGGACTGATCCTCCTAATCTTCATCTCTACTGTCTCTGTATATCATCTTCACTCTGTCTTTTAAATTCCTTATATCCCACAGATGAGTGAGATTGTTCTATGTTCATCCTTCTCCCTCCGATTCATTTCACTTGGCATAATAATCTCCATCTCCATCTATGTATAAGCAAATTTCATGACTTCATTTATTTCTAACGGCTGCATAGTATTCCATTGTGTAGATGTACCACCAATTCCTTTTGTTTTTTAAACTTTATTTAAGCACCATAGTTACAAAAGTTTTATTGTTAGGCTTCAGTCATACAATGTACACCACCCATTACCAGTGAACCCTTGCTGTCACCAATGTCTCCCATTTCCTTCCCACCCTCAACCCCATCCCTGCCTTGCTTTGGGATGGGCAAATTACTTCTCTCTCTCTCTTTCCTTTTTGACACTGTAGTTTGCACTATTGTTAATGGAGGGGTGTGTTGGCTGTTAGTTTCTCCACTTTCAGCACCAAATTCTTGTCCAGAGCGATAAGTTCCTGCTATCATTTTCCTAGTAGACCCTTCTCAACTCTAGCTACACTCACTGCTCTTTGTGGTGATCTTTCTACTCCTGACCCTCTATTGTTCCTAGGTATTATTACCATACTATCTCTTGTTTTTCTTATATTCCATACATCTCTTGTTTTTCTTATATTCCATAAATGAGTGAGATCTGTTCTCTTTTACTCTTGCAGGTCCTTGTGTTCAATGTGCTCTTACTTGGTTTGAAGTGGTGGTTAAAGTTCAGAATGTTGGTATCAGTTTCATGATGAAGTGTTTCTAAAAAATGGGGAAGTTTTGAAACCCTGTGACCCATGTATCACTGTATTGTAAGATATGTATGTGTTTTTATGCCCTACATGTTGCTGTGGCATCAGCCACAACAGCTTTTTTTCAAAATAAGCCAAAAAACTTTATATTATTATTCAGGGATGTTTCTCCAAGCTCAGAAACCAGCCCTATCTCTAAAGTGGTCCTTTGTATCAATTCTAGTCTGATTTTTAAAAATCAAAAACAAAAGGTCTGTGTTTATTATCATAAGGAATACTCATATATAAGATGCTTGTCAGCCAATGAATTATACCTTTTGGGGGAGTAGTTGGGGGTACCTTTTAAAATTTTATGATTGGCCAGCCAGTGTTGGGAACAGAACTTGGAACCTTGTGCGTGAAATATGTGTTACAATCCTCTCTGGTATATCCCCAGCTCAATAAGTAAGGCAGGGTGTGGCAATTTTTTTTCCTAAGCAATTCTACAGCATCTTAGACTTTGCTAAACCTATGTCAATTGTTTCAACTACTCAGATCTGGCCATGTAGTTATATTGCAGGCATATATGTAAAATATATACTAAAAATACAACATGATAGGATTCATATATTCCAATAAAATTAGCTTATTAAAGCAGATACTGGGCTGAATTTGAATGACAAACTGCAGTTTTCTAAACCACGATATTGGGGCACAGGAGGGTGTCAAGTTAAATTGAATATAAATTTGATCTGAGTGTGTGAGTAGTTTTGTGAGAACATGTATATTTATTTTATTATTTTTTATGGTAAAACAAGTTTTTATATAGTGGAGATAGTATCAGGTAGGGCACTTGCTTTGCATATGGCCAACCTGGGTTCAATCATTGGCATCACATATAGTCCCCAAATAGCCATCAACAGTGATCCCTGCTCACAGGGCTAAAAATAAATCCTAAGCATTTCTTGGAGTGGCCAAGTCACAGCCTCCCCCAAACCAATACTACTGATTTTTAATTCAAAATATATAGATTTATACCTTTATTGACTTTTCAGCCATTTACTTTCCAGATAAACTTTTGAATATAAGAGTTGAAGAACATGGATTTAGTTACCTAAGCATGCTTAGGGAAGAGAGACACAGTTTGATTGGCTATAGTACATCTGTACATTTCCTCCTGAATTTCTGAACCATTATGCTAATAATTGATAAGATTTTTAGACTTGAGTTAGAAAAGATTTTTTTGTTAGTAGTTTCAGAATGATATATCATCATTGTAGTAGAGAAAAGGGTTTGATAAATACCTCTGGGGACAGACTTCACTTAATTTCTTTTGTTTATGTTTCTGTTCATTTTTTTTCTGATATATTGGATTTACATCGGAAGTTTTTAATAGTTTGACTTCTATGAAGACAAATGTTGGGGATACATCTTCTAAGAGCTCTCATTTTTATTCTTTCATATATAGCACATTACAGCACATCAACAGACAACCACTTAGAAATAAAATGAGTCAGAGGGGGATGGGTAGAAATAGAATAATCCACTCATTTATTGGGATATATATATGTAAAAGATAGTATGGTAATAATATCCAGAGACAATAGAGATGAGGGCCAGGAGGACCAGTCCATGGTAGAAAACTTGCCATAAAGAGTCGGGGAATGCAATTAGGTTAGAGAAAGGACCACTATAAAAATGAGAGTTAAAAATGATCACTTTGGACAAGAACTCTCTGAAAGAAGCTAAAGGATATGCATGGTATCCCTTTATTAACAGTAGTGCAAGCCACAGTGTTTAAAAGGGAAAAAAGGAAAAGAGAGAGAGACAGAGAGAGAGAGAGAGAGAGAGAGAGAGAGAGAGAGAGAGAGAGAGAGAGAAAGGAGGGGGAGTAAAATGCCAGCTCCAGAGGCAGTCAGTGGGAGGGGACATTCTGTAGAAACTTCATGTATCATGTGAAATAAAAAATATCATTTTGGGGAGGCACTAGCAGCACTTAGGGGTTACTCCTGGCAGGCTCACGGGACCATATGGGATTCTGAGGATCAAACCTGGGCCAGCACATGAGAATAAATGCTCTACTTGCTGTGCTATCACTCCAGCCCCACAAATCCCCCCCCCTTTTTTTATCTAAGCTAATTTATTTGGTGTTCGATCACTCAGCTCCTCTCAGTGCTTAGGGGTTCCTAGGATTAAACCCAGCAGTGCTAGGGTTGTATGGTGCTAGGAATTGAATTATGCATACTTTACAATTTGAGCCAAAGTCCTGGCCAAGAACTGTTGAACTAAGGGAATGGCTCAGAAGGCTAGAGTACATGCTTTGTTGCTAGAATCACAAGTTTTATCCCTAGGCCAAATGGTCCTTGACCAACCCTCATTCCAAACTACAAGTGGCCTCCCTACACCATCGGTATGACCCCCAGAATAAAAAAAAACTAGGAAAAATGACTATTTAGTTTCACATAAAATTCTAGGATATAAATTTTTTATTTAAAGCATTGTGATATAAAATTACTTGTAGTTGACTTATAGACATACAATGTTTCAACACCAATCCCACCACCAGAGTCAGCCTCCTTTCACCAGTGTTCCCAGGGTCCACCCCATGTTCATCCCCCCAAACCCCCACCAGTGTGACATCATAACAGGCCCATTTTTAAGTTTGGTTGTTAAAGTTTGGGTCTCATTATTTCATTATTATTGACTTCATGGCTTGGATATTTAATTCTGTTCTTTCTTAATACCACCATTTTACTTGAATTCCCTTTGCCCCCATTTCCCATTATTTTACATCTGACCATCTCCTCCACTCAATTTCTTTCCTTATTTCTCCTCACTATACTCTGGGCCATAATTCAAGGATATTTAAAAAAAATTTCCTTCTATTCAGAAAATTTCCAGCAACTTTGGTGATAAAAAGGAAAGGGAATATTAATTGTTTTTATCTTAAAAATTCAGTTTTTTCTCAATTGTTCTTTTGTACTATGAATATGCACAGTCCTAGAAAATCTTTCATGTCTGTAACCAAGATAGAATGGAGGTCTGGATGTCTGTGAAGGTGGTAGTTGGTAAATATATGTTAATTTTAATTTCAAATTTTGTTCAGAAAGAACTAAATGCCTACTAGTAAAACCTAGCGGAGCTCTGGATCAACCAGATCCAAATGTAGGAGTGCTCAGGGTGTGATGTGGTACTGGGAATTGAACTAAAGTCTTCACTCATATATATGTATATGTATTCTACTCTTTCTTTCAACTCCCTAAATCAAGATAAATTTTTTTTTTTTGCAGGGGAGGTATACCTCATGACACTCAGGCATTACTTTTGGCTCTGCACTCAGAAATCACTCTTGTCTGGCTCAGGGGACAATATGGGATGCTAAGGATTAAATCAGTTTGGCTATGTGCAAGGCAAACACCCTACTTACTAGGGTGTTAGATGTAGAGCTCACTAGGCTATTAGATATAGAGCTTACTAGGCTAATTCTCTGGTTCTGCGAAATATTCTTTTTTTTTTTTTTTTTTTTTTGGTTTTTGGGCCACACCCGGTGATGCTCAGGGGTTACTCCTGGCTATGCGCTCAGAAGTCGCTCCTGGCTTGGGGGACCATATGGGACACCGGGGGATAGAACCAGGGTCCGTCCTAGGCTAGCGCAGGCAAGGCAGGCACCTTACCTCTAGCGCCACCACCCGGCCCCCGCAAAATATTCTTAAGGAGCCATCGGAATTAGTCAAATAGAGTAAAAATTTTGGAATTTAATATGCTAGAAGGCAGGAACATTATTTTCCCTATGTTCAATTTGATTTACTAACTCAAGTTTGTGATAATATATTTTGTAAAATTTATAAACATTTGCTCTAAACATTTTCTAATAATAGCTGTATACATATGAATAATTTTCCATCAGTATTAATATGTAACTTCTTCCTGCTTCCTTATATTACTAGAAATTATGTGTAGTTCATGACTAGATATTACTAGACTAGAAAAAACACTACTAGACACTTCATATTTCTACTTCTTGTAACCTCTCACACTCCTTGGCTTTTGCCTTATCTGTTTTTTTTTTCTTTTGTTTTTGTTTTTGGGCCACACCCATTGATGCTCAGGGGTTACTCCTGGCTATGAGCTCAGAAATCGTTCCTGGCTTGGGGGACCATATGGGACACTGGGGGGATGGAACCGCAGTCCGTCCTAGGTTAGTTCTTGCAAAGCAGATGCCTTACCTCTAGGGTCACCACTCTCCCCCCCCCTTTTTTTTTTTGCCTTATCTGTTACTTAGTACAGTGTACTGTTTTTATGTATTGGATGTTTAATGTTCAACCAGGGATAAGTCATGGATGAATGGGAACAGTCATCAGGTCTTCTGGAGAGAGGTCTCTGAAAGTTGTCACACCAGCTCTTGGAGAAAGAGATGGGAATTCCAGATTTTTTTCTTTCTTCTTTTTTATATAATATTTTCATTTAAGTACCATGCTTACAAACATGATTGTAGTTAGGTTTCGGTCATAAAAAGAGCACCCCCCTTCACTAGAGTAACACCAGTGTAATACCAACAATGCCCCATCTCCCTCCTCTCCCATCCCCTGCCTGTATTCAAGACAGGCATTCTACTTCTCTCACTTATTAACATTGTCATGGCAGTTGTTAGTGTAGTTATTTCTCTAACTGCAGTCACCATTCTGTGATGAGCTCTATATCATGAGCTGGTCCTTCTGGCACTCATTTCTATTGTCTCTGGGCATAATTACAACAATATCTTTTATTTTTCTTAAAACCCATAGATGAGTGAGACTATTCTGTATCTCTCTCCAGAGCTTTTCTGAGGACCAAATCACTATCCTAAAGCACTTCAATTGGACAGTCACATGACTAAACTATATCTTGCTATCCATTTTTCTCTCCTATATAAATCCCAATTCCCACTCTAAGAGCAATATTGTATGTGGGGGAACTAAAAGCTTGATATCTTCTCAGGTTTCTAACTTCTTTTTTTTTTATAATTTTTTATTATGAATTATGAGAACAAAAGATGCAAAGAAAGAGGATAAGGTAAAGTTACAGTGGAAGGACAATCACCCATAACATAATTATCAGAAGAAGTCCCCTTGCTGATATCTTAACTTTGAATTTTCACCAAAGAAAGTTAAGATAAATAAAACAGAATCCATGTGCAATTACTTTTTCCCTCAAGTCCCCAGATTGTAGCACATTATAATATTTCTTAACAGCACACAAGGCAATCTAAAGCCATCAAACTTACGTAACTCCTTAAACATTAGAGGCATAGTGTTTTTTACATTTCCATGTACATGCATATTAGCTTAAGTTAACCTCAAATTTTAAGTGGGTGTGTTTTAAGGATTAGAGTCAAAGGAGCACAGTAAAAACGGTGTTAGAGTGGCAATTGTTGTTTGCATAGGCCCACCAAAATATGAGAGGCATGGAAAGGAATAGCCTTGGCCTAAATACAAAGAGATCCTACCCCTGAAGTTTCCTGGCATAAGACCAGCTCTAGGCCTCAGGAAAGTTATCGTTCGCTCCAAGACATTGTCCGTAGCGCCAACACACTTATCACACAGTCTCTGTTGTTGGTCTCATGTTTCTGTATTAAAGATTCTGGAATCTGCATGTCCTACATTGAAGTCATGATGAGGAGTGCCTTCTCGTTTCACCTCACCATGAAAGGGGAATGCAGGAAGCCCTGTCCTATAAGCAGGTTGTTGTTGTTGTTAAGTCTTCTCAGTGTTAAAGGAAGTCTCTTTTGAGCAGGACGATGTCTGAGCAGTGGTAGGGTCTTCCGTGGTAGAGGATTGCTTCCAGGTGATGTTATAGACAAACCTCACCATAAAGGGGCAATACAGCAAGCCCTGTCCAGTAAACAGGTCATTGTTCTTGTTGTCTTCTCAGTGTTAAGGGATGTCTCTTTTGAGTAGATCGATGTCAGAGCAGCTGTAGGGTCGTCCCTGGTACAGGAATGCCTCCGGGTGATGTTATATACAACCTTGGATGTTTTGTAAATGTCTTCTGTAGATCAAGGGGTAAATGGAGAATGCCCATTCTTCTGAGGCCTGTGCCAGGTCTTTATGTCAATGTTCAGGGTGTAAGGTCTCATGGTACAACAAGATTTGTGTGTTCCCATTTCTATTAGATAAGAACTTATTGGTATGTATAGTATTTTCCCATGTCAGTGTGCCTACGCAAACAAGATATAAAGCCACGTGGTGCTATCAGATATATGGGGGCATAAGAGCATTTCCAACAAGACCCATGACTTGGTTCAAACATAAGTATTAAACTGAGGGATTCTTTCACACCAAATTCCATATTGAGCAGTTCACAAAGAGAAGATAAAAAAAAAATGGGGGGGGATCATCACTGTATAAGAAAGTATTTAGCAAAAGTTATAGCCGTCAAAGAAAACACCCATAAAATGTTGAAAAGATATGTGTCCTTTTTATGCCTTTTAAAATAGTTGTGTGGGTGTTAACTCTAGGGCACCACTTTGGTCTGTGAATTAGGACTCAAGAGTACTTAAGTTAGAAAGGGTAAAAAAGGAGTAATGATGATAGGAGTTAAAGAAGTTAAAGAGAAATATGAACTTATGAAGGGGTATGCAAAAGGGCAGAGTACAAAATGGACATTCTGCATACATAAAAACATAATTCAATGATAAGGAGTACTATTAATGTTTCTTGTGAGAGTACTATTAATGTTTCTTGTGCGCGCGGGAGCGATAGCCCCCGCGCGATTTTGAAAATGTAGACTGGACAGAGATTACCAGTGCCAGCCAAACCTCCTCCTGCTAGACTCCCGGCTCCCAGGAAGGAGAGATCCTTCAAGAAGCTGGGAGAACAGAAGTTCAGAGCCCCACCCAGACCCTCCCTAAGGAGCCGCATGGATAGTGGGGGAAGGCCTAGGGTCCTTCAAGCTCCACCAAGGGACCCAACTCACCGGCTTGCCCAGGGGTGTGGCCCGGGGAAGCCCTGGAGATCTGGAGCAAGGCGGCAGAGGGGTGCTGGGGTTACCCAAATCCCGCACCCCCCTAGGCCTGGCCAAGCAGGCCTCCGGCATGGCGTGGGCCTGCCAAACCTCCTCCTGCCTGACTCCCCTCTAACTTCTGAACAAAACTATTTCCAGCTCACACCTACTATCATCTTTTTAAATGGTTCATCCAACTATACTGTGGATTTGGTTTTTCTAAGCCAGCTAGAACACTATTTACTCTGAATTTTTAAGCCTGTCTGTTTTATATTGGTTGAAGCAGTTGACTAAGACAGTTAATTCCAACAGTGCGACCTTCTCTTCACCAGTGTCCTTAATTTCCTATCCATACCAGTATCCTTAATTCCTATCCACCACCATAGCCTGCCTCCTTGCAGGCGCAAATTTATTTTAAATTATATGTTATAACACAAAGGCAAATAGAATGATCAAAACTTAGCTCAAAAAGGGTCAATTTGAAATTGTTGTTATGTATCTCTCCATCTCCATGATGTTACAAAAGTCAGTGTGTGAAGGGATTTATGGGCTGTGGTTGGTGCTCGCTGAGCTTTCTGAGTTATTGTTTAAGCTCACTGAGTTTGGTAGTTCACTATGGAACTTAGCCATCAGATTTTCTGTAATACTACTTGACTATACTACTATAAAAATCTGAAGAGTTTTATGGTTGCTAGCAGCCACATGATTCAGGATTTAGAGATCTGAAACGAATTTGGTGGTTTGGCAATTTGATAAGGTTAAGTCAACAGCCATTATTTTCCTTTGGAGCTTAATAGAGAAGCAGAGAATTTTTCTACCAGGAAGATGATGGGTGTAGATGGAGGCTGTGGGTTTTCTGGTGGTGGGATAGGTGTCTGTGTATGTAGGTGAGGCTCTTGGCCCAAATTCCATGCCAAAATTAGTCCCAGAATTTTCAACCCTATATTTCAGTCCAACTTGAGAGGATTCAGCTGCTCATATTATTGGAGTTCAATCTGGAAGCTGAGTCATTCATGTCAGAGGGTGTAGGGTATAGGGTATAGGGTGTGGTGCTGGGCTACTGTGGTTCATTCATGCAGAAAGGCGAATCTGGCCTAGACCATTCTGAGAATTCCACGGAGGTATCAACCAGGACTAGATTACCTGGGAAGCATAGAGTGGCCATTATTTCCTTTTTGTAGATTGGGTTTTGTTCGAAAAGAAATCTCAAAAAAAAAAAAAAAGGTGTCTAAAGACTGATAGCAAGTTCTTCAGTGCTTTCCAACTTGGCCAAACCCCTTAACCAATGTTCCATGCTTGATTGAAAGAAGAGTCATGTATGAGGCGCCTTAGGAGGAGCAATTTTTTTGGTCAGTTGTTCCATATTTCAATGGTTTACTTCATCAATAAGGAAATCAGAAGGTTTGAATTCCTTGACCTTGAGGAATCCTCAACCTTGAATTAGTCATTTTCATTTCCCTGGATCTAAATTAAATCATTTGCTGCTGCTGCTGCTGCTTCTGCCGCCATAGAGCGGGACTGGGTTGAGGGGAGATGTAGGGGACAAAGAGGTCCCACGGCCTGCCTACCTGCACTTGTGTGTGTGTCTGCATACATCCTGCTGACCTTGTCAAACTACTCTCTCCTTCCTCCAGGTAAATTCAAAAGAAAAATAGGCTAGCTGTGGAATATCTATTCTGAGTTAAGAGAATGGGGCCACCAGGAAGAGGTGTAAAGTATTTCACATGGTGGAATACTACTTTATAGTTCCTTGGAGAATAAAACAAAACAAAACAAAACAAAACTGAGTTTCTCAGATTGAGAGGTCAGGTGAAAAATTTACACCGGAATGATACTTTTCAAACTACCTACATTCTTCTAGGTCCAAAGGATATCAGTGATTGTTCCTGTGATCAGAACAAGGGCAAAGGTTTAAGATGACACAAGACCTTTTTTTCAGTCTGAAGGGACTTCATTGGTCTTAAGTAAAATTATCTATCTATTTTTTTTTCTATCTGCATTTTTTCAATAATGGAAACAGCTTCTCTCCAGGCCCAGGGCTGTAGGCAGCACTGGTAATCTGAAATCTCTCTTTAGATAGAGAGATACATTGGAATACACCTCAGAGGGCTAGTACACAATGGAATTTCCTTCCTCAGAGAGTCCACACCACTTTGCAACCTGGCCTCTCTGAAAGGCAACTTCCCTGTTCTTTTCCTATTTAAACTACTTCCTGGGACTTGGCAGGCAAAATGGTTCTCTAGGACTTGAGGCCATCAACTTCTGATGGCTTGAGACTCAATATATCATTTTCATCTCTCCATCTCAGTATGTCCTCAGTGAAGGACCCTTATAGTAATGCGGTAACTGGACCTTCACAGTTGTAAGTAGGTGATCCAATTGGGAGTGGAATTCTGTTGGAGTAAGCGGATCTCAGCTCAGGCACTTGATGGTAAGTCCATTGAGTCTTCCAGAACTCTCTTCATCCTGATCTCTGTTGCCTCCTTTTTTCACCTAGAAAAAATGGCTTCTCGTATCATTATTGACAGATCAGAGAAACTACTGGATAGATTGATGGAATGTGTCATTTCTGCATTCCCCTTTTTCTGGGGTACGTGGAGGCAATCTCAGTTTTCTCTTAGTGTGGGAAATATTTCCGAATATTTACTTGGAGTTTAGGAACTTGGAGTTTAGTTCCTTATCTTTGTGTGTAGACACTTCTGTCTCTGTTATCCTGTTGATTTAGAGAAATGTACCACCAGTTATGGAAAGGGTGCTAAAAAGGGATATTTTGATATTAAAAAGTCTTTTGTCACCTTCTCAGAACTTTTAACAGCACCTAGTTAGGGTCTGATTGTGAACCTTTTGATATTCAAGTGTTCTTATTTACTTGGTTAGCAGGATAGCCTGGGTCGTCAATGGAGATCTGGGTCAGAGGGATCTGGATCTAGTAATCTGAGGAACCCAATTTTCTTTCCAAGAGAAGATCCTGGGAGATCTTTTCTGAATCTGAATTAGTGGTATCCAGGAGGACTCCACATTTGTGTGAATGGATGATGGGGGAAAATTAATTGTAAACTTTTCCTTTTTAGTTTCTTGTTTTATTTATTTGACTCTAGGGTCCCATATGGTCACATATGGTGGTACTTAGGGGGCTACTCTGGACTCTCCTTGAGGATTGCTTCTGGTGATACTTGGTGGACTGGGCAGTGCTGGGTCTTAAACCTGGTCTTCCCATGTGCAGAGCATGCACATAACCTGCTCAACTATTTCTCTAGGCCTGGTATGATTAAAATCTTATAAAGAAAAACTTAGAGAATTCTGTTGTCTCATGCATCTGGATTATTTTGTATGTCTCTCTGATTAGTGTTTAACCTCTGGATAGAGTTTTTGGAATAACTTAACCTAATGTTTTGGGAAGGGGATTATTTTTAGAAAATGAGAAACTAATTCAAAATGTAAGAGTTTGTATTCTTTAAAATAATAATATTTGGTATAATACTTTTGTTCTGCCCAGGTTAACTGGCAAAGAATTAACTCAAGAAGATTTAATGCATGTCTTCCAACAAAGAGTAAAGTTTAATATTAGAGGTCCAGGGGTTAGAGAGATAGTGCAGTGGGTAGGGTTCTTGCCTTGCATGCGGATGATCAGGTTGGATCCCCAGATAGTTCTCCAACCCTCACCAGGTGTGATCCCTGAATACAGAGCTAGGAATAATCCCTGAGCATCTAGTAAAATGGTAATTACTGACCTGGACTTTACTTGTAAAACAAAGATTTTAAATCTATAGATCACATTTTCACATGCCTCCTTGAAATTGTACAATAAGAAAACACCTGTATGGACTGGAGAGATAGGTCAGTGGATTGAACATTTGCTTTACATAGTCAAGGCCTGGATTCAACTCCCAGTACCACATGGTTCTCTTAGCATTGCCTCCTGGCTACTCCCAAGGACAGAAGCAAGAGTAGCCTGCACACACTGTTGTTGGGTGTAGCTCCCAAACAAAGAAAAACACATGCTCAGAGAATGATGTGGAAGCCTACTGATCTAAAAGATGTCTATATATTGTTGCTTTTGCAATTGCTTTTTATTTTGAAACCAGTTAAGGTTTTCTTTCTTTCTTTCTTTCTTTCTTTCTTTCTTTCTTTCTTTCTTTCTTTCTTTCTTTCTTTCTTTCTTTCTTTCTTTCTTTCTTTCTTTCTTTCTTTCTTTCTTTCTTTCTTTCTTTCTTTCTTTCTTTCTTTCTTTCTTTCTTTTCTTTCTTTCTTTCTTTCTTTTTTTTTGGTTTTTCGGCCACACTGTTTGATGCTCAGGGGTTACTCCTGACTAAGCGCTCAGAAATTGCCCCTGGCTTGGGGGGACCATATGGGACGTCGGGGGATCAAACCGCGGTCCTGATCCTTGGCTAGCACTTGCAAGGCAGAAACCTTACCTCTAGCGCCACCTCGCCGGCCCCTAGTTAAGGTTTTCTTTTTTTTTTTTTTTTGTTTTTCGGGCCACACCCGTTTGATGCTCAGGGGTTATTCCTGGCTAAGCACTCAGAAATTGCCCCTGGCTTGGGGGGCCCATATGGGACGCCGGGGGATCGAACCGTGGTCCTTTCCTTGGCTAGAGCTTGCAAGGCAGACACCTTGCCTCTAGCACCACCTCGCCGGCCCTAAGGTTTTCTTAAGAACTAAATATTCTAAATGTTCTATAAAATAAAAAAGTGCTTAGAAATGAGGAGGGCAACAATAGAAAACATGTGTTCAAAAAAGGAAAAGCATAAAAAAGTAAACATGCATTTTCAGAAAATCCTGTCTCAGTTAAAATTATTTTTCTGAATAATAAAGTTATGCCAGAAAGGTATTGGGAAAGGCAAGGCAAGGAACAATTGATCTTCAAACTAATTCCAAACGTTAGAAGAAGATCTTTTCATTCTTTCTCTTTTTATAAATTATCATCTTAAAAGTCAATTAAAATGCAAACTTAGGGGCTTGAGCAGTGGCACAAGCAGAAGGGCATTTGCCTTGCTATCTGCTAGTCTAGAATGGACCGCAGTTTGATCCCCTGGCGTCCCAATGGTCCCCCAAGCCAGGAGCGATTTCTGAGTGCATAGTCAGGAGTAACCCCTGAGTGTCACCGGGTGTGGCCCAAAAAACCAAAAAAGCTAACTTAGGGGGCCAGAGGGATAGTACAGTTGGTAAGGTAATATCTTGCACACATTCAGGTTTGGTCCCCAGCACCTAAATGGTCTCCATATCCCTAGGAATGATCACTGAAAAGACAGAGCTAGAAGATCCTGAGTACTGCTGAGTATGAACCAAAAGGAAAATAAAAGCACACTTAGGGTGAAGGAGAAAACTTAAAGGGATACACAATATGCAAGACTCTTGTTTGTATTGTGCTCTCCAAAAAGCAACGTTGGGTAGAACCTTCATGGCTCTCACAACTACCATAATGCCTGAGCACCTTTAACTTCAGACCATGTGACTCACACCATTAGTCCAAGTATCACTGGGCCTGACCCCTGACCTCTGAGATAAGGACATAAAACAAGGACACACATGGAAAAAGCATATTAAAGGTATATATATATATATATTTCTTATATATATTTCTTAGTTCTCACTAGACTGTATATATGATTATGTATATATGTGGTATCACCCCTCAAAACCCTTTCAATTTTGGTAGAAAATAATATCAAAACTGCTCATTTTATGGCTGTACAAAATTAAAATCTCATAAGTAAATCTCTCCTGACTTGCTCTTAAACCTAAGGAAGGTAATTTGATTGATAAGCAAGGCCAAATTCGAGACCAAATTTTAAGTTAAAAAGAAAGTAACTTTAAAAGCAAAACATTAATAAAAATAACTTAAAATTGAGAGTTTTAAGGTAAGGTTGATTGCACTCAAAGTAATAAACATTTGGATGCAGGGCTCAATTTAAGAAGCAACTGTCTTTATCTCAGTCAAAAAAAAATAGCAAAATGTGTTTTGAAACTTCTAGGGAAGTAAAACATGAACAATATCTTTGTTCCTTCAAGTCTTACCTAGAAATAGCCCAGAAATAAAATCATTATTTTGCTCTAACAAGGAAAATGAGAACAAAGTCTCTAAAAGGTACAGACTGCTCTAAAATCTTTCTTGACTTTCATTGAGCACATATTGAGGGTTTTTAAAATGCGAAAGAAAGCAATGTATATGGAAGATAACTGATAAATTGAAGGAAAATATATTTTCTGGATAAGGAATTTTAGGTAAAATTGGTTTAATGGGTGGGGGCTAAAATCCCTTTTTTATATAACATCTTTATTTAAGCACCATGATTACAAGCATGATTGTAGTTGGGTTTCGGTCACAAACAGAACAGCCCCCTTCACCAGTGCAATGTCACCCCCTCCTTCCCAACCCCTGCCTGTATTTGAGACAGGCATTTTACTTCTCTCACTCATTAAGATTGTATGATAGTTGTTAGTGTAGTTATTTTCCCTAATGTACTCAGCACTCTTTGTAGTTAGCTTCATATTTTGAGCTGGTCCTTCTAGTCCTCATCTCTATTGTCTCTGGGCATTATTACAATAATGTCCTTAATTTTTCTTAAAATCCATAGATGAATGAGATTATTCTCTGTCTCCTTCTGACTTATTTCACTCAGTATAATAGATTCCATGTACATGTATGTATAGGAAAATTTCATGACTTCATTTCACCTGACAGTTGCATAATATTCCATTGTGTATATGTAACAGTTTCTTTAGCTATTTATCTGTTGAAGGGCATCTTGATTGTTTCCAGATTCTGACTATTGTAAATAGCACTGCAATGGATATAGGTGTGAGGAAAGTATTTTTTGTATTGCATTTTTGTGTTTCTAGGAGTGGTACAACTGGATCTTATGGGAGTTCGATTTCCAGTTTTTTGAGGAATCTCCATATTGTTTTCCATAAATGCTGGACTAGACAGTCTGGCATTTCTACCAGCAGTGAATGAGAGTTCCAGTTTCCCCACATCCCCACCAGCACTGATTGTTCTCGTCCTTTGTGATATGTGCCAGTCTCTGTGATGTGAGATGGTACCTCATTATTGTTTTGATTTGCATCTCCCTGATGATTAGTGATGTGGAGCATTTTCATGTGCCTTTTGGCTATTCATATTTTTTTCTTTGAGGAAGTGTGTGCTTATTTCTTCTCCCCATTTTTTGATGGCACTATCTGTTTTTTTCTTGTTAAGTTCTGTCAGTACCTTGTATATTTTCGATATTAGCCCCTTATCTGATGAGTAATGGGTAAATAGTTTCTCCCATTCTGTGGGTGGTTTTTGTATCATAGGCACTATTTCCTTTGAGGTGTAGAAGCATCTCAGCTTAATATATTCCTGTCTGTTTGTTTCTGCTTCCACTTGTTTGGAGAGTGCTGTTTCCTCCTTGAAGATGCCTTTAGTCTCAATGTCATAGAGTATTTTACCTATGTGTTGTTCTATATACCTTATGGTTTCAGGCCTGCCAAAAATCTTAATTTATTCATTTCTTGCACTTGAAGTATTCCTCGATGACATCTTTGGCTTGTGATTCTTTGCCATAGTCCTTATACCACAACACAACTACAGCCAAGCACTTTATGGGGTTTTCCCTCTCTGTCAATTCTACAGAGGCCAACCTATTCTCCTAATTTTTTTTGTTGTCATCAACCTTAATCAGGTTGATCTGGGTGTTCAGCACAAATTTCCTCCACCAACTTGACATACATGGGTTCATCACAGTTGGATAAAAGCACACAAAGATGGACTTGTCTAAGGCTTTGGCAGCTTCACAGAGTCCACATGCAACATCATTGTGATTGAGGGCAGCCTTCAGCACCTCTTGTAAATCAAATTTCAGGTCCATGACATCTTCAGCAGCACTGCCTTCCTCGGCCATGGCGATGGATTTTGGGTGAAGCCTAATCTTGAATGCACCAGAGCCTCTGCCTCCGTTCAAACCCATGGAGGCAGGGAAAGAGCACATGGGTTTAATTTTTAAATAAAAGGCAAATAAAATACTAGATGAATGAAGTTATTAAAGAAAATCTGTGAGTTTACAAGAAAGAAATCTTTTTTATGGTGGTGGGGTTGGGTCATACAAGCGGCGCTCAAGGTCATTCCTGGTGGTGCTCTAGGAACCACATACAGTGTTGAAGACAGAACCCAGGCCAGCCACATGCAATTCAAACACCTTTAATTCTTGAATTATCTCTCTGGCCCCTGAGAAAGGAATCTTGAGTAAGGAAGTTTAGGTGGTTAAGCTAAATCACTCAGAATAAATTCTCAAGTCATAAAAATTTATGTTGAAATTTTATTTCAGTAATATATAAAGCCAAGATCAGTTTCTCTCATTTATAAAAAAAAAGGAAAAAAAAAAGGAGAGATAGTTACTAAATTTAAAAAAGCTCATTTGTGAGTATACTCAAAGGGCAGAACATATTTCAAGATTTTAGAAACTGAATTATTTAGTCTGCCTAGAAAAAGAATGATATATCATCAAAATAACTTCAGATATAGTGTATAAGGTCAGATTTGTCATTCAGATGTTTAGTTAGATTAAATAAACCTAGTGATTTTGGAGATAGGTAGTTGGGGCCATATCTGGCTTTGCTTAGGTCTTACTCCTTTCTTTGTGCTCAGTGATCATTCCTGGAAGCCCTTTGGAGGCTCTGTATGGTGCCAGGGATCAAACTTGGCTTGACTTTGAGAAATCAATTACCTTACCTATGATACTATCTCACTGGTCCCATAAATCTAGTTTAAAAGAGCCATTTTAGGGGCCAGAGAGGTGGCTCTAGAGATAAAGCGTCTGCCTTGCAAGTGCTAGCCAAGGACTGACCACGGTTCGATCCCCCAGCGTCCCCTATGGTCCACCCAAGCCAGAAGTGACTTCTGAGCGCATAGCCAGGAATAACTCCTGAGTATCAATGGGTGTGCCCCTCTCAAAAGATCTACAAAAAAGAGCCATTTTACTTGTAGTGGTAGAATTTTTAATATGACTTTTTGTCACTTTTTAAAATGGATTATTAAATGTTGTTTCATAATGATTTATGTAAATGTTTTAGGCTTATATATATCTATATGTATATATATATATATAGATAGATAGATAGATAGATAGATAGATAGATAGATAGATATGTCTGGTTATTTTGTTTTTGTTTGTTGGCTTGTTTGGACATACCAAATGGTGTTCTGGGTTTACTCCTGGCTAGGCTAAAAGATCAGTACTTTGGAGAAACATGTGTGGTCCCAGGAATTGAATCTCTGTTTCTGCTATGTTTTGTATGTATTCTGGCATGTTGCGCTAGCTCTACAGCTATGTTGTAGGAGTTTTTAAACACAAATATCCAAACTTTTTAGACATCAGAATTCTATACAAAGAAAATCTTTAATTTAAAAATAATGAAAGTCTTAGAAGAACTCTAAGGCACTCTATAATAGTTATTTTCTATTTTAGGGAAGGATAAATTTATATGAAGCCAATATAGCTGGTATGTGTGGGAGTAAATTTTCTGATTGGTTTCCCAGGGGTTAATGCCTGCTGCCTGCAGCATGCTTTCAGCCACTTGAAGCTTACCATATTCTCCATATTCATGTTTGAGCTGACTCTGGAATGGATGGGTCAGCAGCAAGGAGTGACACACAAGAAACCAGACAGGGTCATGGGAAAAAGTGCATTTCTGCCAGATTGTCTAGCAGCCTCTTGGATCTTACTGAACCAGTCAAGCTTCTAGCTCTCTATTTTTTCTAGCTCTGTTATTAGCCAGAGTTTACTATAAACCATCTGAGGATCAGGGTTAATGTAATTAAGGGTACTTAATTAAGTTAGAAAAAGTGAAAGTAAAAATATTTTACAGGTGTATGACAACAGTATGTTAAAACTCTACGGGCAGTGTGGTTCAAAGAAATTAGGGATTTTAAAATTGAAAGAAAACAAATAATGTATACGGGAAATATTTGAGGTCAATCAAAGGAAAATGTATTTTCTGGATAAAGAATAGTAAAAAAAAAACAGGTTTTGTTTTAATTTTAAATAAAATAATTTTCCAGAAGATAGAACAAGCTAAATAAACTTAATAAGTAAAAAATTATTTGTAAGGATAAATTTTAAACTTAATATAATAATGTATCTTATAAAATATTGTAGGTATTCTAAAAAAATACATAAAATTTCTAAAGGTCAACTACATCCTGGTAATCCTAGATATTATTTAAAATAGTATATGCCATTAGGACCAGAGAGCTAGCACAGCGGCGTTTGCCTTGCAAGCAGCCCATCCAGGACCTAAGGTGGTTGGTTCGAATTTGGTGTCCCATATGGTCCTCTGTGCCTGCCAGGAGCTATTTCTGAGCAGATAGTCAGGAGTAACCCCTGAGCACCGCAGAGTGTGGCCCAAAAACCAAGAAAAAAAAATAGCATATGCCACAAAAATTAGGCAAACCTCTTGTCAATTGCATGATAGGATTTTACAGATATTAAGGAAGAAGTCTTTTGCCATTTACAGAAAGCATAATATCATGACCTAATGTTTTGAGAAATGCAGAGAAAAAACTTTTATACATACTCTAGAAATACAGGTTTATCATGAAACTGTGAATAAATTAATTGCCAAACTTAAAAATATAATGAGATTATGCTTTCCTATGTGGTAGTGAAATAAATGATTGAAAATAAATATATTGTTTAATGAGCCTTAGTTTGAAACAACTTTTTTTCTCATTCCAGATTTAAAAACTTCTCCCTTGTTTTGGAACTGCAGCAACCTAGTAGACTATCTTCTTGTGAGTAGATGTGAATGTTTCTTTTCTTTTACCTTATGACATCATCTGCAAATATTTTAGCAACTATTCTTATTTCTCATGGAAATGCATTAATTTGCATAAATATAAATCTTTTAGGGGGGGCACACCCAGTGACACTCAGCGGTTACTCTTGGCTATGCACTCAGAAATCGCTCCTGGCTTGGAGGACCAGATGGGATTCTGGGGGACTGAACTGCAGTCCTTCCTGGGTCAGCCACGTGCAAAGCAAATGCTCTACTGCTCTGTCATCCCTCCAACCCAAATATTTTGTTTTGTTTTGTTTTTGTTTTTGTGTCACACCCGGCAGCACTCAGGGGTTACTCATGGTTCTATGCTCAGAAATCGCCCCAGGCAGGCTTGGGGAGGCCAAATGGGATGCTGGCATTCTAACCACCATCCTTATGCATGCAAGGCAAATGCCCTACCTCCATGCTATCTCTCTGCCCCACCCCCTCCAATATTTTTTATTTTCGTTTTTGTTTTTTGGGAAACACCAGGCAGTGCTCAGGAATTATTTCTGGTTCTGCATTCCTGATTCAGGCTCCTGGGGATGCTCAGAAGCCAATCTAGGGTGTCTGGAATTTGAATCAGGGTTATGGCCACTACAGCCATTTGCAGGACACATGCCCTGAACGGCATGTGCCTTATCTCCTCTAGTCTGAGAAATAACTATCTCAAATAATTTGGAAATAGATCATATTACTGAGGTTTTGACTAAAAGTCCAGAATGCACTGCTTCAGAAATGAAGATTGACCTTGTAAAATCTACAAGGAGAAAAACAGCTTGATGCTTTGCAGATAGGGTTGTCGTTTATCAAGAGTGTAATTAAGAGTTTATTGGCAGGATCTAAACACTAGTATATTTTTGAAACAAAAAATAAGAAATTTGAGCTGGAGAGAGAATGCAGCAGGCAGGATGCTTGCCTCGCATACAGTTAGTTCAGGTTTGAAACTGAGCATTGCCTATTGTCCTCTGAGTCTTTGATGTTTGTTTGTTTGTTTGTTTGTTTGTTTTTGGGCCACACTTGGTGGTGTTCAGGGGTTACTTCTGGCTCTGTGCGATTTTTCCATATGGGATGCCAGGGATGGAATTTGAGTCCATCCTGGACTGGCCACATATGAGGCAAATGCTCTACAGCTAGACTATCATTCTGGCCCTTGTCTTCTGAATCTTTTATTTTATTTTTATTTTTTTATTAATATCTTTATTTAAACACCTTAATTACAAATATGATTGTAGTTGGGTTTCAGTCATGTAAAGAACACCCCCCTTCACCGGTGCATTATGACATCATCTACAATTCCCACCACCAATGTCCCAAATCTCCCTCTTCCCCATCCCACCCCCACCTGTACTCTAGACAGGCTTTCCACTTCCCTCATTCATTCACATTGTTATGATTGTTCTCAGTGTAGCTATTTCTCCAACTGCACTTACCAGTCTTTATGGTGAGCTTAATGAATGTAAAGATATGAGTATAAAGACATGAGTAAGCCTGAGTATGCCCCTCCCCAAAGTTAAGCAATAAAAGGGGAATTAACTCCTAAATAGGCAGGGTTCTTTTGAAAGAAAGGAATATGAACTTAGAGACCAGTTAGTGCTCATTAGAAAATTTCTTAGTGATGTAACTGAAGAAATAATACAGATGATAGGGCACTTGCCCTTGCACATGGCCAAAACCCAAGTTCATCCCTGGCACCCCAGATAGTCCATGAGTCTCTTCTAGTGTGATCCTCAAGTGTAGAGCTAGGAATAAACCCTGAACACAACTGGACGTTGGTGTTTGCTACCACTACCACCTCCCAAACATAAAATAATAATTAAAATAATTAAATTCCTTAGTGAAAAAATTTCTGCAAGGCAAATTTAATATGTGTGGTCTCTATTATTGTGCCAAAATTTGCTAGCAGGTTAATTTTACTGTTGTTATTTGGTAACATGGGGTTAAAGGCAAAAGAAAAATGCATCATAATAATATAGACATCAAGTTCAGGGGGCAAAGGAGGGAGATACGGGATGCATGCTGGGAACAGGGGTAGAGGAAGGACAATAATGGTGATGGAAATGGCCCTCATTCATATGTACCTTAAACATTACTCTGAAAGATTTGTAATTCACTTTGGTCACAATTAAAATTCAAAAATAATAATTTGGGCATCAGATGTTAGTCCTGTTAATTAATTCTGAAGGGTTTTTTTTGTCTTCTTTTTGTTTTTCTAACATTGTTTTCATTCTCATCTGTGAAATGGAATAGATACTGATTTTTTAAAACAATCAGCTACAGCTTTCCAAACTAACATGTCTAGGTTTTTGTTTTTGTTGTTGTTGTTGGCCTGTATTAATTAGAAACAAAAGCATCTTTTTTTCTAAACGAATCATGCAAGCTGGAGAAGAATGGTATATATTGCAGAGATCACCACGATGTTTGTGCACAAACAAACCTTACACTAGTTCCCCAAATATCTAAAGGTATCAAAAAAACCACAGCTGAGGACGATCTTCCAACTGAAAATGCTTTGACCACTTTTACAAATGTAATTGTAGGTCTAGTTCAACTGATAAGGATAGTTAAAAGAGAGAAAAGAGCTTTATTAGAAATTGTAAAATAAAAATATAAAATAAAGTTCACAAATTGGGTGAGACCTCCCAGGCACAGTGTTTCTAACTCCACAGGTGGATGGATCTGATGAAGCAGGGTAATGGTGGAGAAATAATACACCAGCAATCAGAAAAGATATTCATTGGAATCAGTGAACTTTATTCCTCATGGCCATTCTCTGCCATGTGCCTTTTCTGTCTGCCATGTGATTGTCTATGCCCTGTGCTCTTCTCTCTCTAGCCCAAAGCAAGACTGCCTTTCCTAATTCAAACCAACTGCCAATCCCAGGTGGTTGAAGGTCAGTTTAAATACAAAAGCAAATATCCAGTGTCTTTTTACATCTCAAAGGAAGAGGTTAGGGAAAAAGGAAGTTAGGGAAAAACATTTTTGTGTAGGTTTTTACCTAGATTCACCTACAAGAAATAAGCCGTAAGTTTGTAAGATGGCTGACTTATTTGTTTGGTTTTGGTTGGGTTTTGCAGTTTTGGTTTTGCAGTGTGCTTAGGGGTTACTCCTGACAGCACTCAGAAATCGCTCCTGGCAGGCTTGGGGGACTATATGGGATGCCCGGAATAGAAACCATGTCCGTTTTTTTTTTTTTTTTTTCATTTTTTTTTTACACCACCCATCACCAGTGCAACATTCCCATCACCAATGTCCCAAGTCTCCCTCCTCCCCACCCGACCCCCGCCTGTACTCTAAACAGGTTCTCAATTTCCCTCATACATTCTTATTATTAGGACAGTTCAAAATGTAGTTATTTATCCAACTAAACTCATCACTCTTTGTGATGAGCTTCCTGAGGTGAGCTGGAACTTCCAGCTCTTTTCTCTTTTGTGTCTGAAAGTTATTATTGCAAGAATGTCTTTCATTTTTCTTAAAACCCATAAATGTGTGAGACCATTCTGCGTTTTTCTCTCTCTCTCTGACTTATTTCACTCAGCATAATAGATTCCGTGTACATCCATGTATAGGAAAATTTCATGACTTCATCTCTCCTGACAGCTGCATAATATTCCATTGTGTATATGTACCACAGTTTCTTTAGCCATTCGTCTGTTGAAGGGCATCTTGGTTGTTTCCAGAGTCTTGCTATGGTAAATAGTGCTGCAATGAATATAGGTGTAAGGAAGGGGTTTTTGTATTGTATTTTTGTGTTCCTAGGGTATATTCCTAGGAGTGGTATAGCTGGATCATATGGGAGCTCGATTTCCAGTTTTTGGAGGAATCTCCATATCGCTTTCCATAAAGGTTGAACTAGACGGCATTCCCACCAGCAGTGGATAAGAGTTCCTTTCTCCCCACATCCCCGCCAACACTGTTTATTCTCATTCTTTGTGATGTGTGCCATTCTCTGTGGTGTGAAGTGGTATCTCATCGTTGTTTTGATTTGCATCTCCCTGATGATTAGTGATGTGGAGCACTTTTTCATGTGTCTTTTGCCCATCTGTATTTCTTCTTTGTCAAAGTGTCTGTTCATTTCTTCTCCCCATTTTTTGATGGGATTAGATGTTTTTTTCTTGTAAAGTTCTGTCAGTGCCTTGTATATTTTGGAGATTAGCCCCTTATCTGATGGGTATTGGGTGAATAGTTTCTCCCACTCAGTGGGTGGCTCTTGTATCTTGGGCACTATTTCCTTTGAGGTGCAGAAGCTTCTCAGCTTAATATATTCCCATCTGTTAATTTCTGCTTTCACTTGCTTGGAGAGTGCAGTTTCTTCCTTGAAGATGCCTTTAGCCTCAATGTCGTGGAGTGTTTTACCTACATGTTGTTCTATATATCTTATGGTTTTGGGGCTGATATCGAGGTCTTTAATCCATTTGGATTTTACCTTCGTACATGATGTTAGCTGGGGGTCTAAGTTCAATTTTTTGCAAGTGGCTACCCAGTTTTGCCAACACCACTTGTTGAAGAGGCTTTCTTTGTTCCATTTAGGATTTTTTGCTCCTTTATCAAAAATTAGATGATTGTATGTCTGGGGAACATTCTCTGAGTATTCAAGCTTATTCCACTGATCTGAGGGCCTGTCTTTATTCCAATACCATGCTGTTTTGATAACTATTGCTTTGTAGTAAAGTTTAAAGTTGGGGAAAGTAATTCCTCCCATATTCTTTTTCCCAATGATTGCTTTAGCTATTCGAGGGTGTTTATTGTTCCAAATAAATTTCAAAAGTGCCTGGTCCACTTCTTTGAAGAATGTCATGGGTATCTTTAGGGGGATCGCATTAAATCTGTACAGTGCTTTGGGGAGTATTGCCATTTTAATGATGTTAATCCTGCCAATCCATGAGCAGGGTATATGCTTCCATTTCCACGTGTCCTCTCTTATTTCTTGGAGCAGAGTTTTATAGTTTTCCTTGTATAGGTCCTTCACATTTTTAGTCAAGTTGATTCCAAGATATTTGAGTTTGTGTGACACTATAGTGAATGGAGTTGTTTTCTTAATGTCCATTTCTTCCTTTTAATATTGGTGTATAGGAAGGCCATTGATTTTTGTGTGTTAATTTTGTAGCCTGCCACCTTGCTATATGAGTCTATTGTTTCTAGAAGCTTTTTGATAGAGTCTTTGGGGTTTTCTAAGTAGAGTATCATGTCATCTGCAAACAGTGAGAGCTTGACTTCTTCCTTTCCTATCTGGATTCCCTTGATATCCTTTTCTTGCCTAATCGCTATAGCAAGTACTTCAAGTGCTATGTTGAATAGAAGTGGTGAGAGAGGACAGCCTAGTCTTGTGCCAGAATTTAGAGGAAAGGCTTTCAGTTTTTCTCCATTGAGGACAATATTTGCCTCTGGCTTGTGGTAGATGGCCTTAACTATATTGAGAAGGTTCCCTCCATTCCCATCTTGCTGAGAGTTTTGATCAAGAATGGGTGTTGGACCTTGTCAAATGCTTTCTCTGCGTCGATTGATATGATCATGTGATTTTTATTTTTCTTGCTGTTGATGTTGTGTATTATGTTGATAGATTTACGGATGTTAAACCAGCCTTGCATTCCTGGAATGAAACCTACTTGATCGTAGTGGATGATCTTCTTAATGAGGCATTGAATCCTATTTGCCAGGATTTTGTGGAAGATCTTTGCATCTGCATTCATCAGCGATATTGGTCTGTAATTTTCTTTTTTTGTAGCATCTCTGCTGGTTTAGATATCAAGTAATGTTGGCTTCATAAAAGCTATTTGGAAGTTTTCCTGTTTTTTCAATTTCATGAAAGAGTCTTGCCAGGATTGGTAGTAGTTCCTCTTGAAAGGTTTGAAAGAATTCATTAGTAAATCCATCTGGGCCTGGGCTTTTGTTTTTGGGCAGACATTTGATTACTTTCTTAATTTCCTCAATAGTAATGGGTGTGTTTAGATATGCTACATCCTCTTCATTCAATTGTGGAAGATTATAAGATTCCAAAAATTTATCCATTTCTTCCAGGTTTTCATTTTTAGTGGCATAGAGTTTCTCAAAGTAGTTTCTGATTACCCTTTGAATCTCTACCATATCAGTAGTGATCTCTCCTTTTTCATTCCTAATACGAGTTATCAAGTTTCTCTCTCTTTCTTTCTTTGTTAGTATTGCCAGTGGTCTATCAATCTTGTTTATTTTTTCAAAGAACCAACTTCTGCTTTCGTTGATCTTTTGGATGGTTTTTCTGGTTTCCACTTCATTGATTTCTGCTCTCAGCTTTGTTATTTCCTTCTGCCTCCCTATTTTGGATCCTTTTGTTGAGCACTTTCTAATTCTATGAGCTGCGTCATTAAGCTATTCAGGTATGCCCCTTCTTCTTTCCTGATGTGTGCTTGCAAAGCTATAAATTTTCCTCTCAGTACTGCTTTTGCTGTGTCCCATAGGTTCTGATAAATTGTGTCTCCATTATCATTTGTTTTCAGGAAGGTTTTGATTTCCTCTTTGATTTCATCTCGGACCCACTGATTATTCAGTATGAGGCTATTTAACTTCCAGGTGTTAAAATTTTTCTTCTGTGTCCCTTTGTAGTTTATATATAATTTCAGGGCTTTGTGGTCAGCAAAGGCAGCCTGCAAAATTTCTATCCTCTTGATATTATGGAGATATGTTTTGTGTGCTAACATGTAGTCTATCCTAGAGAATGTCCCATGTACATTAGAGAAAAATGTGTATCCAGGCTTCTGGGGGTGGAGTGTCCTGTATATATCTACTAGGCCTCTTACTTCCATTTCTCTCCTCAGGTCTAGTATATTCTTGTTGGGTTTCAGTCTGGTTGACCTGTCAAGTGTTGACAATGCCGTGTTGAGGTCTCCCACAATTATTGTGTTGTTATTGATATTATTTTTCAGATCTGTCAACAGTTGTATTAAATATTTTGCTGGCCCCTCATTCGGTGCATATATGTTTAGGAGGGTGATTTCTTCCTGCTGTACATATCCCTTGATTAATACAAAATTTCCATCTTTGTCCCTTACTACTTTTCCTAAGTATAAAGTTTGCATCATCTGATATTAATATGGCCACTCCTGCTTTTTTTTGGGTGTTGTTTGCTTGGATGATTTTCCTCCAGCCTTTTATTTTGAGTCTATGTTTGTTCTGACTATTCAGGTGCGTTTCTTGTAGGCAGCAGAAGGTTGGATTGAGTTTTTTGATCCATTTAGCCACTCTGTGTCTCTTAACTGGTGCATTTAGTCCATTGACATTGAGAGAAAGAATTGTCCTGGGAGTTAGTGCCATCTTTATATTAAAGTTTGGTGTGTTTGTTGGTAAGCCTTGTCTTAAAGTATGCCGTTCAGTTTTTCTTTTAAGAATGGTTTTGAGTCTGTGAAGTTTTTGAGCTGTTGTTTGTCTGTGAAACTATGTATTGTTCCTTCAAACCTAAAAGTGAGTTTTGCTGGGTACAGTATTCTAGGCGAAGCATTTATTTCATTGAGTTTTGTCACTATGTCCCACCACTGCCTTCTGGCCTTGAGTGTTTCTGGTGACAGGTCTGCAGTAAATCTCAAGGATGTTCCCTTAAATGTAATTTCTCTTTTCGATCTTGCTGCTTTCAGAATTCTGTCTCTATCTATGGGATTCGTCATTGTGACTAGAATGTGTCTTGGGGTGTTTTTTCTGGGGTCTCTTTTAGTTGGCACTCTTCGGGCATGCAGGATTTGATCACATGTATTCATTATCTCTGGTAGTTTCTCTTTAATGATGTTCTTGACTGTTGATTCTTCCCGGAGATTTTCTTCCTGAGTCTCTGGGACTCCAATGATTCTTAAGTTGTTTCTGTTGAGCTTATCATAGACTTCTATTTTCATCTGTTCCCATTCTTTGAGTAATTTTTTCCATTGTTTGATCATTTGCTTTGAGGCTTTTTCCCAATTTCTTCTGCTGTATGTAATTGTTATGTATCTCATCTTCCAGTGTACTGATTCTATCCTCAGCTGCTGTTAACCTGTGGGAAATCTCAAACATGTTTTTCTTCAATTCATCTACTGAGTTTCTCAGACCTGTTATTTGATCTGAAATTTCCGTTTGGAGTTTTCTCATTTCTATCTTCATATTCTCCTGATTCTTTTTAGTTTTCTCTTCTATACTTTGTTTGAGTTCTTTGAACATGTTCCATATTGCAACTCTAAACTCCTTATCTGAGAGACTGACTAGGTGGTTGATCATGTTCAAGTCATCAGAGTTGCCATCTTCATTCTCTATGTCTGGCACTGGCCCATGTTGTTTCCCCATTGTCACACTAGTACTGCGTGTTTTTCTACGTGTTGTGATTGTATTCATTGGCTAAATGCTGTGCACCGTCGCGAAGGGGAGCGGAGCAACCGTGCTCCTCTGGCTTCTCCCTTTCTGGGCGTGTCGACTCACCTCCACGGAAGGCTCACAGGAAGGCAGGCTGGCAGATGGGCTGCACCCAGGATGAAATCAGGCCAAAAATGCAGGACAGCAGAGTAGAGAGGCAGCAGGGTGCTGGCATCTGAGATCCAGCGAAGTTTAGTGGCTCCTCCCTTTCTGGGCGTGTCGACTCACCTCCACGGAAGGCTCACGGGAAGGCAGACTCCCCGGAAAGTTCACAGGAAGGCAGGCTGGCTGATGAGCCGCACCAAGGGTGAAATCAGGCCGAAAATGCAGGACAGCAGAGTAGAGAGGCAGAAGGGTGCTGGCATCTGAGATCCAGCGAAGTTCAGTGGCTCCTCCCTTTCTGGGCGTGTCGACTCACCTCCACGGAAGGCTCACGGGAAGGCAGACTCCCCAGAAAGCTCACAGGAAAGCAGGCTGGCTGATGAGCCGCACCAAGGGTGAAATCAGGCCGAAAATGCAGGACAGCAGAGTAGAGAGGCAGAAGGGTGCTGGCATCTGAGATCCAGCAGAGTTCGGTGGCTCCTCCCTTTCTGGGCGTGTCGGCTCACCTCCAAGGAAGGCTCACGGGAAGGCAGACTCCCCGGAAAGCTCACAGGAAAGCAGGCTGGCTGATGAGCCGCACCAAGGGTGAAATCAGACCGAAAATGCAGGACAGCAGAGTAGAGAGGCAGAAGGGTGCTGGCATCTGAGATCCAGCGAAGTTCAGTCGTCCGTTTTGTTTTTGTCACAAACAAGGCAAATACCTCTGTGCTATTGCTCAGGACCAATATGGCAGACCTATGTCCTAGAGACCTTGCTAGAAAAAGAACAAGGAAGGCTATGTGTTTTGGATGTGCATGTTGCTGACTGGTGAGTAATATGTGGTCAATAAATTTCCTTCTAATAGTTCTCTGAGGCAAAAGGGTTCAAGTTACAAGTTGTTTTCTCCTGTAGGTTTTGGAGAAGAAAAACAAAATAATGGAAACATTTTTTTACATTATCAACTGCCCAAACCAAGAATGTTTGCTAATTTTATTTTTCCAAGTCTTGTCTTTATTGGCAGTCTTTAGGGATTCCAAATTTATTTTTAATTTTTTAATTTTTAAAGTTTTAAATATTTTAAAATTATTTCTTTTATTTAAACTTTTATTTTTTAATAATATCTTTATTTAAAAACCGTGATTACTAACATGATTGTTGTTGAATTTTAGTCATAAAAAGAACACCCTCCTTTACCAGTGCAACATTCCTACCACCAATGCTCCCTATCTACCTTGTCCCTCATACCCTGGCCATATTCAAGATAGGCATTCTACTTCTCTCACTCATTAACATTGTCATGATAATTGTTAGTGTAGTCATTTCTCTAACTGCACTCACCACTC
The DNA here is from genome assembly GCF_024139225.1 of Suncus etruscus. Classification (NCBI taxonomy): domain Eukaryota; kingdom Metazoa; phylum Chordata; class Mammalia; order Eulipotyphla; family Soricidae; genus Suncus; species Suncus etruscus. The sequence continues at coordinate 104,092,020 of NC_064856.1, forward strand.
TTTGTGGTAAGCTTTATATCATGAGCCAGTCCTTCTGGCCCTCATCTCTGGGCATTATTATAGTAATGTCTTATTTTTCTTAAAATCCATAGATGAATGAGACTATTCTGACTATTCTCTGTGTTGTTCTATATACTTTATGGTTTTGGTTCTGATATCAAGGTTTTTAATCCATTTGGATTTGACCTTTGTCATGGTGTTAGATGAAAGTCTGAGTTAGCTTTTTTGTAAGTGGCTGACTAGTTGTGCCAACACCACTTGTGTTTCTCTCTGTCTGACTTATTTTACGCAGCATAATAGTTTTCATGTCCATCCATATATAGAAAAATTTCATGATTTCATCTCTCTTGATGGCTGTATAATATTTCATATATATATATATATATATATATATATATATATATATATATATATATATATACTACAGTTTCTTTAGCCATTCATCTGTTGAAGGGCATCTTGGTTGTTTCCAGATTCTGGCTATTGTAAATAGCACTGCAATGAATATAGGTGTGAGGAAGATATTTTTGTATTATGTTTTTGTGTTCCTTCCTAGGATATATTCCTAGGAATGGTATAGCTGGAGCATATGGGAGCACATTTTCCAGTTTTTTGAGGAATCTCTATATTGTTTTTCATAAAGGCTGGACTAGAGGGCATTTCCACCAGCAGTGAATGAGTTTCATTCTCCCCATGTCCCTGCCAGCACTGATTGCTCTTGTTCTTTGTGATGTGTGACAGTCTCTGTGGTGTGAGAAGGTACCTCATTGTTGTTTTGATTTGCATATCTCTGATGATTAGTGATGTGGAGCATTTTTTTATGTGCCTTTTGGCCATTTGTATTTCTCCTTTATCAAAGTGTCTGTTCATTTCTTCTCCCCATTTTTTTATGGCATTAGATGTTTAACTTGTTAAGTTCTGTCAGTACCTTGTATATTTTGGATATTAGCCCCTTATCTGATGGGTATTGGGTGAATAGTTTCTCCCACTCCGTGGGTGGCTTTTGTATTCTAGGCACTATTTTCCTTTGAGAAGCAGAAGCTTCTCAGCTTAATATAGTCCCATCTGTTTATCTCTGCTTCCACTTGTCTGGAGAGTGCTGTTTCCTTCTTAAAGATGACTTTAGTCTCAATGTCATAGAGTGTTTTACCTACATGTTGTTCTATATACCTTATAGTTTCAGGTATGATATCAAGGTCTTTAATCCATTTGGATTTTACCTCCGTACATGGTGATAGCTAGGGGTCTGAGTTCGCTTTTTTGCAAGTGGCTGAGTAGTTGTGCCAACATCACTTGTTGAAGAGGCTTTTCTTACCCCATTTAGGATTTCTTGCCCCTTTATCAAAGATTATTTGATTGTATTTCTGGGGAACAATCTCTGAATACTCAAGTCTATTCCACTGTTCTGAGAATCTGTCTTTATTTCAATACCAGGATGTTTGAATAACCTTTGCTTTATAACACAATTTAAAATGGGGGAAAGTAATGCCTCCCTTATTCTTTTCCCCTAGGATTGATTTAGTTATTTGTGGGTATTTATTGTTCCAAATGAATTCCAGGAGTGTTTGATCCACTTCTTTGCAGAACATCATGGTTAGTTTTAGAGGGATTGTACTAAATCGGTACAATGCTTTGGGGAGTATTGCCATTTCCTTGTATTCTCTTTTATTTCCTGAAGCATGCTTTTGTACTTTTCTTTGTATAGGCCCTTCACCTCTTTAGTTAAGTTGACTCCAAGATATTTGAGTTTATGTGGCACAAATGTAATGGGATTTTTTTTTAATGTCAATTTCTTTTCTATCATTATTGGTGTATAAGGCCATTGATTTTTGTGTGTTAATTTTGTAGCCTGCCACTTTGCTATATAAATAATTGTTTTGGAAGCTTTTTGGTAGGGTCTTTAGGTTTTCTAAATATAGTATTATGTCATCTGTGACAGTCAGAGCTTGACCTCTTCTTTTCCTAACTGGATGACCGTGATATCTTTTTCTTGCCTGATTGTGATGGCAAGAACTTCCAGCACTATGTTGAATAGGAGTGGTGAGAGAGGGCAGCTTTTTCTTGTACCAGATTTTACAGGAAAGGCTTCTAGTTTATCTCCATTGAGAATAATATCTGCCATTGGCTTGTGGTAGATGGCCTTGACTATATTGAGAAAAGTTCCTTTTATTCCTGTCTTGATGAGAGGTGTTTTTTTTGTTGTTTTTTTTTTTTTATTATCAAAAATGGGTGTTGGACCTTACTAAATTCTTTCTCTGCATCTGTTGATATGATTATGTGGTTTTTACTTTTCTTTTTGTTGGTATGGTGCAGTAGTCGGCAACCTGCGGCTCGCGAGCCACATGTGGCTCTTTACACTTTTAATTTGGCTCTTCTGTGTGCCGGGCAGCTGCTCCAGGAGTCAGGACTCTGCTCCTAGCCTCTGTTAGTGCACGCCCTGTATGGCTCTCAAAATAAATTTCAATTGTGGTTTTGGGGAGATTTGGCTCAGTTGAAAAAAAAGGTTGCCAACTGCTGGTATGGTGTATTATGTTGATTGTTTTATGTATGTTCAACCATCCTTGCATTCCTGGAATGAAACCTACCTGGTCGTGATGTATGACCTTCTTGAAGAGGCGTTAGATCCTATTTGCCAGGATTATTTTGAGGATCTTTGCATCTGTGTTCATCAGGAATATTGTTCTATAATTTTCTTTTCTTGCAGCATCTCTGTCTGGTTTTGGTATTAGGATAATGTTAGCTTCATAAAAATTATTTGGGAGTATTCCTGTTTTTTCAATTTCATGAAAGAGCCTGAAAAAGATTGGCAGTAGTTCCTCTTGAAAGGTTTGAAAAATTTGTTAGTGAATCCGCCTGGCCCTGGGCTTTTGTTTTTGTGAAGACTTTTGATTACCATTTTAATTTCCTCAATAATGATGGGTCCTTTAGATATGCTAGGTCATCCTGGTTTAACTGTGGAAGATTATAAGAGTCCAAGAATTTATCCATTTCTTCTAGGTTCTCATGTTTTATGGCATAGCATTTTTCAAAGTAGTCTCGGATTACTCTTTGAATCTCTGCAGTATTTGTAATAATCTCCCTCTTTTCATTTCTAATTAATTTTTCTAAGCTTCTCTTTCTCCCTTTCTTTGTACATTTTGCTAGTAATTTATCAATCTTGTTTATTTTTTCAAAGAACCAACTTTTGCTTTTGTTGATCTTTTGGATTGTTTTTGTAAATTCCACTTCATTGATTTCTGCTCTAAGCTTTGTTATTTTCTTCTGCCTACCATTTTTGATTCCATTTGTTGATCATTTTCTACTTTTATAAACTGTGCCATTATGCTATTCATGTAAGCCCCTTCTTCCTTCCTGATCTGTGCTTGTAAAGCATTTTCTTCTTAGTACCACTTTTGCTGTGTCCCATAAATTCTGATAATTTGTGTCTTCATTGTCATTTGTTTCTAGGAATGTTTTGATTTGCTCTTCAATTTTATCTCACTGGTTGTTGAGTAGTGCATTAAAATTATTTTAAATCTTTAAAAATTTTTTTGAAATTCTTTTAATTCCTATAGAATGATCCTATTCTACATAAGGATTTAAATAGTTTTTAATTGAATAAGTCTATTGGTAGGATTGAAAGAGGATTTTTATAAAATAGATTCTCTAGATATTTCAAAGGTGGGTTCACAAAGCATAAAAATCTGCTATGCCCCCCTGTGGGTAAGGGTTAATTCATGGAGGGGCCTTGCTTGAAAGGAAACATGGAGATTATCTTTATAGAAATATTTATCCTATTGAGAACTACTGAGAATGTACACAATGTTTTCTGTGTTCTTCTCTTTTTCTTTAGCCTATACAAGAAAGAGAACATATAGGCGGACCCCTTAATTAGAAATATTGCTTTAGATTTTTCAGATTGATTGGATTATGCCTTAGAAGTCTGATCTAAAAAATTTCTCTGCCACTCTTCTATCACTGATCTGCAATCTTCCCCTTCTAGAAATTGCCTTTCGTGCTTTCCTTTATAAACTTTTCCTAATGTCTGGACAGGCAAGATGGAAGTTAACCAGTATCTTGTTGCTATAAAGCTCTTTGTCACCTTGTTTATTATTTTTTTAATCTTTTTGTGTTTTTGTTTTTGGGTCACACCCAGCAGTGTTTAAGGTTTATTCTGTGCTCAGGAATCACTTCTGTCAGGTTCAGGGGACTATATGGGATGCAGGGGATTGAACCAGGGTCAATTGAATTAAAAGAAAATACTGGCTATGCTATTGCTTTGGCCCAAATAATTTTATCTCTTTTATTTCTTAATTGATTGACCCTGTTGAGTGCCAGACCTTTATGACTATATGTGACACACTATATATATATATATGTGTGTGTGTGTGTGTGTGTGTGTGTCAAAAAGTCATGTATTTTTCCTATTATAAACAATATGGATAACTTTGGTTAGTTAAGTAGCAAATGTCAAATCCAATTACATAGGGAGAAGGGACAAAGACATAAGACTATTGGGAGCAAATAATTGAGAGATTTTATATCACCAGCATCTTATCTTTTCACAAATCTTCTTAGGTTTTTGGCTTTCTTTATGGTCAATAATATTTTCCCATAAATTCTGGGAAATTCTCTTCACAAATTAGGATTTGTTTGTGAAAAACTATTTTTCAATTTTAGGGGCTAAACCCACACCCAACAGTGCTCAGGGATTACTCCTGGCTCTGTACTCAGGGATGGGAAGGCCACATGAAGTACCAGAGATTAAACTCTGGGCAACCATATATAGGGCAAGCGTCCTACCTTGCTCTGTCTCCCCATCTAAAAAAATTATTTATTACTAATATTACATTATATTTAAGATATGATTATGCACTTAATATATTATAATATATTATATATCACCATTGAGTATACATTAACTTATTATAAATATTATGTTATATTTAATATTATGTTAATATTAAGGTTATCTTTAATTTTTACCTACTATGTATATATTTGGTAATGTATATATTTAGGAGTCCCTTAAGAAATAACTTTCCAATTTTTTCCCTGAAAGCACTAATTTTTGTGATATTTTTTATGATAATTCTGTTTTATCATATATTCCATAATGCTTCGATTTTGGAATGTGACTAAGAAGAACAAAATCAATGACAAAATGATATGAAGATAAAATACTTAAAAACTTTATAGTTAGGCACTTGCAATCTACTATAAAACAATTATTTCATAGCTCAAAACTAAGATTTGGATCTTGACACCTTTTAATCAGTATGTAAACACACAGAGAAAATGTGTGTGACTAATGCTGAATTAGACCTCTAATATAGCTTATTTCTTCTCTTTACCTTCACTTGTGTAATCCTATGAAGATGTGATTTTAGTGGACACAGATGCATTATCCAGACTCCAGCTAAAAAATTGACTTGAGTCATGGGGTAGGATAGAGGCAAGTAACCAGAGTTACTTTTCCATCCTATCGGACAAAGAAGTCTTTCTTAGTCTAACATTTAATATGTGAGAAATGAAGGGAATGCCTACATTACATATGCCAATCTGTCTTTAAATTCATCTAAAAAATGATATGCATATTGTTTCATGTTTGAGGTAGAGTCATTATCAATTTCCTCGAAGAGGGTAGTTTGCAACCATAAGACCTGTATTATACAAAGGAACTCGTGGTGCTGTCAGTTTTCCTCAGAAATTGTTACATTAATTTCCCAGTGATAACACTCTTGCTTTCTCATATGAATGCAGGTTGTCTTAAATTTTTTGTCTTGGTCTCCACCATTCCACCAATATATATTTTCTTCTACCCCATTACATTATGAGTAATCTCTACAGCCATCCAAATAGAAGAATGATTCACTGACTGGCAAGGCTATAGCTTGGGGATTTGATAAATTGATATGTTATTTCTATAGCTAAACAATAATTAATTATTTTGTTTTGCTTGTATGGGGGCCATATTTTGTTTGTTTGCTTGTTTGTTTTTTGGGTCACATCTGATGATGCTCAAGGGGTTAACTCCTGGTTCTGCATTCAGGGATCACTTTTCTGGGGAATTAAGAGACCATATGGAATTCTGGAAATATAATCCAGTTGACTATATGCAAGGCAACTGCGTTACTTGCTTGCTATACTATCTCTTTGGCCCAAAACTTACCATATTTTCTTTTTGCTAATTTATTTATCTGATTCAAAGCCTAGAACTTGTCAGGACAGATTAATAGATTTCTTGGCTTAGAAATGTTGACTATGAAGCCTAGAAATCAGTATTTTTTTTGACAAGAATCTAAGTGGTTGTGATATTACTCACTAATTATTCTGTTGACTACATAATACAGATTAAACCATCTGGCAAAGCTATACTTCTAGCACTTTAATATACATCTAGTAAATATTCCAGAAAACACTATTCCAGAAACTTGCTTGGATGAGGGTATAGCTTCAAACTACTTCTTTCACTGTCACCTTTTTTTTAATGTTCTGATTTTTCTTTCTTTTCTTTTTTGGGGGGCGGTGCTCAGGGGTTACTCCTGGCTGTCTGCTTAGAAATAGCTCCTGGCAGGCATGGGGGACCATATGGGACACCGGGATTCGAACCAACCACTTTTGGTCCTGGATCGGCTGCTTGCAAGGCAAATGCCGCTGTGCTATCTCTCTGGGCCCCGCTCTGATTTTTCTTAACCTCAGTGACAGTTAGTTTTCAGCTTGGAGGAAGAAAATATTACAGTTTACTGGAGGTTTCTCATTTCTTTCCAGAATGATAGAACATCGTCTGCAGCTGTGGAGCCAAGAAATCTATAAATATTGGTGGTGACACACTGACCTCAACTCCTTGCTTCTTAGACCTTGGAACAAGAGCTGAAGCAATGAAGACCATTGGCCTTTTAGGGGGCCTCTTCATGCTCTTAGGATCCGTCTGTGGTATTGAGAATGGTAAGAACAAGAAGAGTACAGCATTGGCTATTTCGGGCCATCAGGTGCTGTATTGCAGACTTGTGGCTTTGGTGATTTTATTAGGCATCAAAGGCAGTTTTCACACGTGAACAGCTACACAGCTGTATCTGTGTCCTTGTAAATCCTTATTCTCACATTGCACATTCAGTTAATTTTTATGTTAAAATTTTAATTACTTTATTTCAACACCATTACAGGTTGTTCATAATACAGTTATTGTTTCCACAATTATAATTGAGTTTAAGTCATACAGTATGCACCACCCATCACCAGTGCACATTTCTCATCACCAATGTCCCCAGTTTCCCTTGATGTTGTTCAAACATATCAAAGCAATTGAATTATTTTGACCGGTTTATTGACACTCTTTCATTCTTAGTTCTGATCTATTTCTATTGTGTTGGGGGTGGGGAGAGAAGGTTCAGATCATATTCCTGAAACTCTTTTCATTGTAAAAGAGAATTATTCCTCAAGGTTTGGAGGGCATATTGACCAATATAATCCTAGCACAGAATTTGAATCAAACAAATTTCAAGCTGTCTTAATTGGATCCTAACGAGAACTGTTATTTTCTCTTCCTATGAGGGCTTAGTTCTCTATCATTGTATAGATATTCTCTGATACCTGTCTCATTTTTGGTTCCTACATTTTCTTTCAATTACTGTCCATTTTATTCATTTCGAAGTTAACAGTATCTAATCATTTCTCTGGGCCTATTAGCACTAAATTCACTCCTTACATAGGGAGGTGAATGCCTTTTGCAAGTAGGAATCAACTATAGAGGTTGGCTCTTCATCATGTACTCCTTAAAAATCAAAGGGAGTAAAATTTCTAGGGAGAACATTACAGGGAGTTAGATTTGTGGGTCAGTTAATGAGATTTTCAGGAATTAATGAAACTACAAAAAAACTATCTAGGCCCTGAAATATCGATCATCATACTCTTTTGAGATGTAAATATTGAGCTCTTTGGGGGAAACTGAGGCACCACTCTGATACAGAAACAGACAAATCTAGAGATATATAGGAGAAAGGGAAGAGCATCAGAAGAATCTAAAGGTAATGATAAGAATATGAAAGGATCATCAACATGACAAGATTTTTCCCTCTGTGATAATACCCACATTCATCTTTTTGTTTGGTTTGGTGTTGCTTGGGGGACCAGATGGGATGCTGGAGATTGAATCTTGGTCATGTGAGCAAAGCAAGTGCCCTGCCCATCTGACTCCTCTTTGTTTGTTCTCAATGGCTGCTCTCCTGGAGTACTCAAGTTTACTCCTGGCTATGCACTCAGGAAATCGCCCTTGACAGTGTTCAGGAGACCATATGGGGTGCTAAGAATCGAATTCAGTTTGATTGTGTGCAAGGCAAGCTACTTACAGTGTTATGTCTCTGCTCGCTCCCCCAATGACTTTCATGGATGCAGAAAACTCTTTGGAAAAGTTGGGTATTTTTAGATATCCAAGCAATTCCCTGATTGGAGATGTCTGAGCTTTTTCTCTCTTAAATATGTATCTCTTTCTGTTTCTCTCCACATATAACTCTAAGTAAATTTCTTTTTTTTGGTTTTTGGGCAACACCCGGTGACGCTCCAGGGGTTTACTCCTGGCTATTGCGCTCAGAAATCGCTCCTGGCTTGGGGGACCATATGGGAAACCGGGGGTATCGAACCGCTGTCCATCCAAGGCTAAGCGCAGGCAAGGCAGGCACCTTACCTCTAGCGCCACCCGCCCGGCCCCTAGTAAATTCTTTAAATACAATTACTTTGATTGAAAATTTTTTATCTGTATCTATGTTCTCTAACTTTACTTGGCTTTTAATCTGTGCCATTCTTTTCTCTTTTGGTTTTATATTATTGACTTTTTCCCTTTAAATCACATTCAACTATGCTCAGGACTTACTCCTGACTCTGTGCTCAAGGATCACTCCTGATGGGACTCAGGGGACCGACCATATAGGAAGTTGGTGATCTAACCCAGGCCTCTGCATGCCAGGCAAGTAACATGACTGCAGTACAATCTCTTAAACACAGGATATAGAGATTCTTTTGTTTGTTTTCTTTTTCTGAAGTTTCAGTTGCCTGCTCATTCATGGAGCAGTGCTAAGATCTAGTTTCCAATTTTTTCAGGGTTGTTTTTGTTTGTTTGCTTTTTGTTTTTTGGTTTTTGGTTTTGGGGCCACACCCGGCAGTGCTCAGGGGTTACTCCTGGCTGTCCTGGCTGTCTGCTCAGAAATAGCTCCTGGCAGGCACGGGGAACCATATGGGACACCGGGATTTGAACCAACCACCTTAAGTCCTGGATTGGCTGCTTGCAAGACAAACGCTGCTGTGCTTTCTCTCCGGGCCCCTTTTCAGGGTTTTGATGAACCTATCCAGCACCATAACTCACATATTTGGGGATAGAGAAATTCCAATAAAGGCAGGACAATTGCCTTGCACACATCTCACTTGGGGTTTGGTTCTCAGTACCCCATAAGGTCCCTGGGTTCTACTAGGAGTGATTCCTGAGTACAGAACCAGGAATAAACCTTCAACACCACCGGGTCACCCTCCATCATTTGCTCCCTCCCTCCATCCTTCATTGCCTCCTTCCCTCCCTCCCTCCCTCCCTCTTCCTCCTTCTTCCCTTCAATCTACCTTTCCTTTCTTCCTTCCTTTTGCTTTTTTGGTGTTTGGGCCATACCCAGTGGTTTTTCTCAGGGGTAACTCCTGGCTCAGTACTTAGAGACCACTCCTGGTGGGCTCAAGGGACCGTCTAACATGCCTGGGATTGAACCTGGGCAGCCACATGCAAAGGAAGGACCAAGTGCTGTATTATCTGTTCGTCCACCCAAACATCTGATATCTTGAGTTTATTTAGCTTCCTAGTGGTTGTCAGTCTTCCCCAAATTTTATTTACAATTATCAGTTTGTTATCTTAATTTTGTTATAAACTGTTCTATTATTTTATATCTAACTTTACTCAACAGTAACCAAGTTATTTGATAAGATCCCGCAATAGTTAATGACATCAGGGGAGTCTTTCTTGCCCAACTTGTGCTGATTTCTGTAACTGTTTCATAAACATTAAAGGGGAAATTTGAATGTTTAAGTTACTTTTTTAAATGGTCAGAGGTTAAATTTCACATTAGAAATAGGAATGAGAACTAAGCTTTTTTTCTATTTTCTTTTGATATCATGTCCTATCGTCATGACATACTTCACTTTCTTGATAACTAGAAAGCAAAAATTTAAACAAAATCCAGCTGAGGTTATTTATCTTATATTAGAAGATATTACAAGTCCCAGTAATTCACAATATGACCTTGGAAAGTCATAATGCAAGGTTTTGGAACCATATATAATTATTTTAAGCAATAAAATATTGTTTGAGGGCTGGGATGATAGCTCAAAGAGCTGGAGGATATGCTTTATATGCAGGACTCAAGCTTAGGCATCACTGGGTTCCTCTAATACAGGGGTCTTCAAACTACGGCCCACGGGCCACATGCGGCCCACAGAGGAGTCTGATACGGCCCGCCAGCAGTGAGCGCTGTTTGGTTGCCAAGATACCTGCCAGCATATACACTCAGTGTATATCCAAATATCAGGAACCATGCACTCAAAATGGTAACCATCTTTGGTAGCACTTATGCCTGTGAACAGACTTTTTTTAAGAATGAAACATCTAAAATCTCCAACCAGATCAAGATTAACTGATGCCCACTTGCATCACTTGTTACGGCTGGCAGTGACAAATATGAAACCGGACATTGACCATCTCTTTAGCCAAAAGCAGGCCCATAGTTCCCATTGAAATACTGATGTGTGATCTGTTTATTTATAAATGGTTTTCATTTTATTTATATAAGATATGTGCAGTGTGAGTAGGAATTAGTAGCTCATATAGTCCGGCCCTCCAGCTCTCTAAGGGACCATAATCCAGCCCCCCATTTTAAAAGTTTGAAGACCCCTGCTCTAATACTACTTGGAGCAACCTTGGAGCCTGAGCCAGGAATAGCCTTCAAGCACCATTGGGTATGGCTCCCAAACCAAAAGAAAAAGTATTGTTGGGAAATATAATATCAGTGACTAAATCAAAGTTGTTAGTGCAAGGCACAATGCCTTAAAAACCCATGAACTAACTATCTTTCTGGCCTAAGAGACATTTTCTTCTATTGTATGTTAAGCAATTACTCAATATTGCCTTATTCTTCCCCACCAGCCCATGGCCTTTAGAGTCTTTCCAGACTTAAAGTTCAATGATTCCCAGGAAGTAATTTCTATTATCTCTTGTACCGTCCAACAATAATATTGAACACATAGTGATTAAGCAATTTATCTAATACTTTTGCAGAAAAGGTACAGAAATAGATCTAATATATAGAAATGAATTTATTCTCTAGATGTGGGTATCAGGTGAGCTGAGAATGGACAGTTTTCTGAGTTACTCTTTAGAGACTGAGTTTGTATTCGATATTTTTCTTCTTTGTCTTCCCTTAGGTATGCAACCTGCTCCGAGTACTGGATCCAGGTCAAAAGTCGACGGGCTCTGATTAAGCCTAACATGCAACCCCAGGATCCATGAATTACATCTAGGAAATAACTGTCCTGCAACCAGCGTAGAGCCCGATTACTATGAATTCTTGTACACAACTACTTCTTGTGACATCCAGACATCTGTAAGATCGATTATGATTTAAGTGACCCAGAACCCCTCTGCTTCTGAACACTGTGCAGCTATAATTTTGAAGTTGATTTTATAATTTGTGCAATTTAACTGTTCTTTGTCTAACATGGAGAATATAAGCATTGTCTTACATAATGCTCAATCCCTCATAGACTCTTAAAATCATTTTATAAACTAAATAGCTTGGACCCAATATTCTTTGCTCTCACATGAGCATTACTAAATATTTTTTCATTTAAATAGGATGAAATACTAGCAAGCAGTCTTGAATATTGTAATTCAAACATGCATATAAAGTTGTGATACATTAAATATTGACCATGACTAAATACATGGTATGATCAAGTAAAAATAGTTGTTTTTTATTTTGGTGCAGGTTTTATATTTATATAGTAGAAATATGCTAAATAATGTCTTTTGGTTTGTACTCACATATACCATATATTTATTATATTTCTTTTTTCTTCTAGAAACCTATTTTTTCTTTGTTTTTCTTTTTGGGGGCCACACTGGGCAGTGCTTGGGGTTTATTCCTGACTCTGTGCTCAGGAATCACTCCTAGCAAGCTTGGCGTGATTATATGAAGTGCCAGGGAACAAACCTAGGCCAGCCAATGTAAGGAAAGCATCCTACCTGCTATACTATCTCTCTAGAGCCTCCTTTCCAAGTCTTTATAATTTTAAATGTATATTTAATATTCTATGTTCTGCTGTCCTGTTTTGCTATATGCTATTTAAATAAAGATTCATATGTTTTTCTAATCCTAATTTATGGTTCTCTTTGGACCTTTGATTAAACCTCAGTAACTGTACTTTTTCTTCTAGAAATACCCATGGGGCATGCTCATTGTAACTTTCCTCATATATGAACCTGCACTCTCAAATAACAAAGGTATCATGCCAGTGTATTGCTTTGTTCAGAGGTAAGTCTAGCAGAAATCATGGTTAAATAACATTTTCTGGCTTCTAAGTATTTTTACTATGTGCTAACGCATTTGGACCGCTATTGCAGAATACCAAAACCTGGTGGCTTACACTGCACATTTTTATTTCTATTGGCTCTAGCAGGGGTCCTCAAACTTTTTAAACAGGGGGCCAGTTCACTGTCCCTCAGACCATTGGAGGGTCTGACTATAGTAAAAACAAAACTTATGAACAAATTCTTATGCACACTGCATATATCTTATTTTGCAATGAAGAAACAAAACAGATACAAATACAATATGTGGCCCCTGGGCCATAGTTTGAGGACCACTGTGCGGGTGAGAAGTCCAAGATCAAGGTGCTGGGTAGATTCAGTGCTAGTGAAGTCTCTTTTTTTTTTTTTTTGGCTCTCTCACAAATTGCCTTCCATGGTATTAAGGATCAGAGTTCTCTTTTTATAACATCACAATTCCATTCATAAGGTTTTTCCCTTCTGACCTAATCACCTCTCAAAGGTCCCAACATGTAAGGTCCCCTTAGATGTTAGAATTTTAACATATGAGGGGCCGGAGAAATAACACAGTGGTAGGGTGTTTGCCTTGCAAGCAGCCCATCCAGGACAAATGGTGGTTCGAATCCCGGCATCCCATATGGTCTCCAGAGCCTGCCAGGGTGATTTCTGAGCACAAAGCCAGGAGCAGATCCAAATGTGACCCAAAACCAAACAAAAAAAGAATTTTAACATATGAATTGTAGGTCACCAACATTCAAAATGTGGTATGGTGAGAAGTAGAAATGTGTGTTAATACTATCATTAGGTATTATTCTTTTATTCCTATTTTGTTGGAATTAATTTTTTGTCATAAACAGATATCAAACCTTAATAAAAGCTTTCTCTGAATTTATTTATCATGAATTTTATCACTTCTTTTTACTGATATGGTCTATTACTTTGTTTAGTGCATATTAGCCTAGTCCTGAAATAAATCCCACCCATTCATGTTGTATGGTCCTTTTGATGTTTATTGGACTCGGTTTGCTAGATTTTTTTTAAAAATATCTTTATTTAAACACCTTGATTACAAACATGATTGTAGTTGGGTTTCAGTCATATAAAGAACACCCCCCTTCACTAGTGTGGTTTGCTAGATTTTTTTGATGACCTTTGAAAAATCTCATTCATTTGTGGCAGACAAATAATGGGGATAGACAATGTGAAAATAAAAAATAAGGGGACAGACAATGTGTACTAATTACAACCCCCTTTTTGAATATAAAATTGAGATTGCCTAGAAGTGGAGAGAGGAGATGGGAGAAGAGACTGAGTAGGAGGAACATAAAGATAGAAGGTCTTGGACACTTTGAAATAAATTAAAGATGCAGTAACTTTGTGTACCAAACCCATAAATATTAATGCTATTGTAACTATGTTACCTACAAGAATTTTTATTTTTAAAGAAATCTTGCAGATGTTGGGTTTTGGCTCAGTATGATGGCCAGGGCACTCTCTGGCCATGAGAGAATATTTATAAATTATCCAGTTACTTGTAGGAAATCATCTGCCAAATATGGGGGGGGGAGTGTTTTGACTCTAGTTCTTTTGAAATGCTTATATCTCAAATTATTCTTTACTAAAATAGGCACTACATTATTATTTATTACTAAATTATTTTATACTAAATAAGCACATGGAAGATAGACCAGTCTGACCTCATTATACACGATGGAATAGTTGTATCATGTATACAATTATACAATGTATAATTTTTTTTGAAAAATTTTATTTGAAAAATTCTTACTTCCCTTTTTAAAGGAAGATGCCTCCTTACTCATCCATTATAGTCCATCAGATTAAAAAATATGTGTCTCTGGGCATTTTTTAAATATAAATTATTTAAGCACCATGATTACAAACATGATTGTAGTTGGGTTTCAGTCATAAACAGAACACCCCCTTCACCAGTGCAACATTCCCACCACCAATGCCTCCCTCCCTTCTTTCCATCCACTGCCTGTATTCGAAACAGGAATTTTACTACAGTTATATATTTTTTAAGTTTAGTAAGCTGTTTTTGTTTTTTTTTTCTTTCTTAAAGGATAAATGTTAAAAAAAATACATTAGTAACGGTGTGAGAGTGGCAATCGCCATTGTTTGCATAGGCCTAGCAAAATATGGGGAAAACGGAAAAAAAGCATTGGCCTAATTACAAGGAGGCCTCACCCCTGAAGTTTTCTGGCATAAGACCGACTCTGGGCTCCAGGCATACCAGGCTGCCCAACCCCTGAGTCATTCTCCATGGTCCCAGTGAAATTTTTTTTGCACATTAGCTGTTGTTGGTGTTAGGTTCCTATAGTTAAAGATTCTGGTTTCTGTGTATTTCCTTCATCGAGTCAGGTTGATGTGGAGCATCCTCTAGTTTCACTTCACCATTAGATGAGGAGATACCTGCTCTGAAAGTAGGTTATTGCTGTTGCTAAGTCATCTGGATGTTAAGAGAGCACTCTTTGGAGTAAGTCAATGCCACAGCAGTGGTAGGATTTTCTCTGTAGAGGTTTACTTCCTGGTAATGTTATAGAAAATTGTTGTTGTTTCCATAGATGGTATTCATGGTTCAGGGGTGTATAGGCAATGCCCAATCTTCTGAGGCCTGAGCCAAGTTATTATGCCAATGTCAGGGTATATGCATTTCAAAATTTGTGTTCCCATCTCTATTAGATAAGAATTTGTTTGCATATGTAATATTTTCCCATTTTAATGTGCCTATACAAAAAAGGAACAATGCCACAAGGTATTATTGGTACATCTGGGGGTCGAGGGAGCAAGTCCAATATTCCCTGTATCTTGGTTCTAACATGAATTTTATACAGAGAGATTCTTCTACCAAAAGAGTCTTACTTATTGAACAGATTCCAAAGGGGGAAAAACAAAAACAAAAAACAATGGGCAAAATTGTCACTATATAAGAGGATATTCAAAAAGAGTTTTAGAAGTTAAGAGAATAGATCTAAGATATACAAAGGAGATGCGCATATCCCTTTTATATCTTTAGAAATATTCAGTGAGGAGGGCGTTGAGTCTGGGTATTGGTCTGTGATTTGGCCACCTGGAGACTGCAAAGGACTCCCAGCAGTCCCATATCAGGAATTGTCTTTGAGTGGAGGCTTCTCAGAAACTGAATATGGTAGCAAGCACAGGTACACAGTGAAGGAAGATGGAGGACAGGAGGCGACTGGGAGTAGATTAATAGGAACAGAGCATTGATTTTTTTCTCAGGGTGAGAGTCTATTTTTTTCACTTGGGAGCTGGCTGGAAGTTGGCTTAAGTGAGGATAATTATTTGCTTCATAGGGAGCAAAAATCTAAGGGTAAAAATGGTTAAATGTGGGGTAAAAGGCAGTGGGGGTGAGAGTAAAGGACTATAAATGAGACTGTAAGGTGATGAGCCAATGGGGGAAGAAAAGTATACAACGTTGACATTATATATATATATATATATATTGTAAATATAGATTAAACCCTATGGTATCCTATTAAAGGATCTATAATTTACATGTGGGGACTTGTGCCTCCGTGCCCCTGCACAATTTGGGAATGGACATTGGTGGGAGGAAAATTGCCAGCAACTTTTTTGGCCTGGAGCTGTATTATTCCCAATGCTGCCAAGGCTTCTGGTCCCAGAGAATGGAAGCTAGTTCCCTAGTTGTGCTGGAAGTCGGAAGTTTGCCAGCCTGCTCCCCACCCCCACTTCATTTGTGCAGGGTGGGGCTTCGGAAAAGTCTGTTCTCCTTTAAACTGCTCCCCGGCACCCACGTTGCTGGCTCCCTGGGCCTGCCCTAAGTCTCTAGGCATTGTCTATTGACTAGGGGTGAAATGATTGTAGACAACACAATCTGTTTACCAACATTTTGATAATTTCTGGTATATGGTAGATTTTGGTTCTAGATCTGGGTCAGAATCACTCATTATGAAACAGTAAGAATTTTTAAGGCACTTTTCTTTACACTTCTGTGAAATAACCAAAAGTTTATTTTTCTGTGATGTTTTTGATGTCCTTGTTTTGCTGTGATGTTTTTGTAATATTCTGTATTATCGAGTTAGGTCCTATTATCACAATTTTAGTCTCTGGAAATATAAATAGGATTATAGATGTATATATGTATATGTATAACTGTCTCAAATCCAGGTATAATGTTTAAAATTCTTTTTCAGAAATCATTCATTCAGGTTCATACCCAAAGAGAGTAATAGTAGTACATATGAGACATCTAACTTGCCCAACGCGGAAGAGAATTCAACACTATCTCAATTAGAAAGCTTAATAGGATCTTGGTGAGTTTAAACACATATATTTATGCTTATATTATTTCTAAATGTATTCAAGACACTATAGGAAAAGCAAGGAATCAATAAGTATTGGTCACATGCAGCATAATTTATCATGTACTCATAGAATTTCATGTAGTATTTCTGTAACTATAAATTTATGGTGATTAGGTAGTACTTTTCACAGTGTTTCTCATTCTGTCACGAAAAAGTGATTTTTTTTTTCAGGAATTCTCAATAAATATTTATATTTTTGAATTCAACCTACCTTGATGAGTCTAATATGGATATCTGAGACTTTTTTTTCATGAAAATGGTAATTGATATGTGTTGATCTTAGTATCTGCATTTCATCCTAGAAGGACTAAATGTGTACAAGAGAAGATTCTGATCAGATCTGAAGGAGAAACATAAGAAATATTTAAATGAACTTCAGTCCTTGGAATTATTTATTTATTTATTTATTTAGGGTTGGGGACCAATGCTCAGGGATTACTCCTGGCGGGGCTCAGAGAACCATTATGGGGTGCTGGGGATTGAATTCTTATTGGCCATGTTGCAAGGGAAGCACCTTCTCCTCTGTACTATTGCTCCAGCTGCCACCTTTGTAATTTATCAACCCAGAAAACACAGACCTCATAATTTCTATTTCATAACAACTCACCTTATTGAAGACAAATCTGAGATTATTGTTATATAAGATTTGTTGGTCTGTAAAAGGTTTAACTTTTTAACCATGAATATCTGTAACACATTGATTACAACTGAGTCAATGTAGCTTTGATAAATGGTATGTTTCAAAATTGATGAACTCTTACATTTTTTAAATTTAATTGATTGATTGGTTTTTTTCGAGGGGGGGCATACCTGGCAGTGCTCAGGTGTTACTCCTGGCTCTGTACTCAGAAATTGCCCTGGCTGTCTGGAAGAACATATGGGATGCTGGGAATCGAACCTTATCTGTCTCGGGTCAGACACATGCAAGGCAAATGCCCTATGGCTGTGGTATCTCTCCAGCCCCAGGAACACTTGCATTTTTTCCTAGCTAAGCCACAGTGAAATATTCCAGAAATTTTTATGTACTAGTTCCCATTCATATTACTGCTTAACTATTTTTTTCCTTCCTTACAGTAGCAGTTCTTCATTTGAAGGACTACATAATTCTCTCCGTGGGTCTTAAGTGACAACATCAAATTCTGACAACATCAAATTCTGAATGAAGCCAGTTTACCCACCTGGGTACCTTGAATATATGAGGATTGCCTGGCACTACCTCTTAGAAGTTGGACCATTGCCTATAGATAACATCTTTGTGTTCCTAATGATGTATTTTGAAAAATGAAGTTTTATTAGGGCCATGGAGACAGCTCAAAGGGCTGGAGTGTGTGCAAGTTTTGCATGTACAAAATGCTGACATTGACCTGAAGCCATTGGATGTAGACTTGGTGGCCTCCAAGCACTTTAAGGGTGGTCCTGTTTACCCCCCACAAAACCAAAGCTATCAACTTCTCACATCCAGGCATTTTAAGAACCTCTGGGAGAAACTCTGGGCTCTTTTTACAATAAATAAATAAATTAATTTATTATTAAATAAATATTTTTAATAAAACAGGAAGTTGTTTTCCTATATGGGGGGTCTATCTTTAAAGGGGCAGGGGAGGAAGAAAGGAAATGTTCTAGACTTCTATTAGCTTGCTTGTTTTTGCGCCATATCTGGTAGTGCTCAGGGCTTACTCCTGGCTCTGTGCTCAGGGATCATTCCTGTGGGCTTGGGAATCTTAAGGGATTCTGGGCATTGAAACCAGGTTGGCTGCATACAAGACAAGCATCCTACTCACCATACTATTACTCTCGACCACCCCAGACTTTTAACTGTGTAAAGAAGACACTTTTTAAAAATAAAGTTTTGTATTGTTGAGTAGTTCTTTCCTTACCTTGAAAAAAAATCTTGACTCATATTATTTGTTTCTTGGACTTTTGGACTCAAACACACAGCCTCACTCTCCTCATTCTCCCACTTGAAGACTACAATTTCTGAAACTTTTGCCTCTCTTGTTTGATTTTTGGGTCACACCTGTTACTTATTCTCAGTACTTACTCCTGGCTCTGAGGTCAGGATCATATTTAGTGCTGAGGACTGAACCCCAGTTGGCAACATACAAGTCAAACACCTTACTCAATCCCTGTACTATTTTGCCCCAGATTATAGAAATTTTTATTCCAACAATAACGAGACAATTTTTAGAATATTTTTGTACATTTTAATATTTCTCTATACCTATAGCTATATCATCACTCCCTTCCTCTACTCTTCCCTAGTGTTTTTATTTTTTCAGAATACTCTGAAAAATACTCAAGAAAATATAATTGGTCGAGAAAATGTTAAACACTCAAATAAAGCAAAGTAGATGTAAATAAATAAATATATCAAATAGATCATCGATAATAGATGAGGTGGTAAACCATACTTAGTTACCATAGTTTTATTTTTTATTTTAGAAGAGAATACTCCTTAGAATAATTTTATTGATCAAATTTAGAGTCTCTGTAAATAAGTAATATAAATGTTATCATGAGTATTTTAGAATACAAGAGATTTAGCAGTAAGAAAAATATTTACTTTAGTACAAAAATCCAGAACTATGAGAGAGATGCAATTTAAGTTTTAAAATTAAAGCTATCTACTCATCAGATGATATCACTAAGATAATAAATAACCCTTTGAACTTTCCCCCAATCCCTCCTCTTTTGCCTTTAATATACTTTAAGTATATTTTAAGTATTAGTACAAAATATATATAATAAATTTAGTAATTCTGTTCTTACTATTAGTGTCATGATTTTGCCAATTTGTGACTATCATTTGTTCTTCCTAATATGCTGATTCCAATAATATTTAGTTTTGGTTCTTGGGTCACATCTGGCAGTGCTAGGGGTTTTTCCTGCTTCTGTACTCAGGAATAATTTATGGCAGGTTTGTGAAATCACATGGGCTGCAGAGGATTGAGCCTGGATTGGTAGCTCCTAAGACAAACACCTTAGCCCTGTACTATGGTTCTGCCCCACCAATATATTACATTTATATTGTAAAAACCTGTCGGAGGGGATTTAATTCTTGGTAGATACTCTGTTGTATACTCCTAATAGTTAGATCCATATGTTCTAGAATTTAATGAATTATGGGTTACAGAAGTTAATTAATATAAAAATTAGTTGTATCGATGGGAGAGATTTCTGGGCTTTACAACTAAGAAGATCTAGGGTTTTTGTTGTTGATGTTTGTCTGTTTGGGAGTCATACCAGACTGTGCTCAGGCTTAGTTATGGATCTGCACTAAGCAATTACTCCTGGTAGTATTCAAGGACCATATGGGGTATTGGGGATTGAACCTATATTGGCCATGTGCAAGGAAACACTCTACCATCTGTATTAATATTCAGGCCACTACCATGGACTCTGGCTATAGTGACTGAAGGTTGGAATGAATAATAAAGAGAAGGAATCACTGTATTTAATTTGGATTCTCATACTTTGTACACGCAAGCTCTGTGTTGGTTAAAATCTGTCTCTGTTCTTTATTTTCTGATGTACCTTGGGAGAAATACTTGAGTTTTCTCCTAAACTGAACCATCCGTTAACATACCTCACTATCTGGGACCTGACGCAGCTGGAAGAAGACAATACATTGAGAGCCTTGAACAATGCCAGTCACATCAGGCACAAAAGTTATTTTCTTAATCATATTTATTGGGTGAGAGGGAAACTTGAGTTGGTTCCAGTGTCCCAACCTATTAATAATGGAATTCATATCAGTCTCAGTACTGATGCATCTTCTCCCCGCCACAAGTTATAGCATTTTAATTTTGTGAAGAACATTCATAAATGTCTTTAAGATATGCCTCCTCTTGTAAGGACTTTTTAAAAATATTTTGGGAGGACACACCTGGAAATGCTCAGGGGTAAATCTACAGGCTCTGCACTCAGGAGTAACTCCTGGAAGTGCCCAGGGGACCATATGGGAGGTTAGGGATTGAACCTGAGCCAGCCTCCACCTGAATCAGGCCATCCACCTGCTGTACTATCTCCCCAGCCACGCTTCTTTTCAACCTTTAAAAACACATAGAAAGCTGTGCCTTAAACTTTAATAAATAAGCACTCTAAAGAGATAATATAGCAATCAGAGTGCTTGCCTTACATATTTCTAGCCCAGGTTCAAGCTTAGGCACCTTATAGTGTCCCCTCAACATTGCCAGGAGTCATCACTGAGTACAGAGCCAGAAGTAAGCCCTAAGCACCAATGGAGATAGCCTAAACCTATAAGTAATAATACAATAAGTAATAATAAAATAAATAAACAAGATCTGAGGGATTACCTCCCAGGTTTATTATTTTAATTGATTATAACTGAGAGCTAAAACTTTCTTCTGAAAATCATCAGAGTTAATTATTTGGGAGACTTGCTCCCAAATCAAAATCAGGCATGCATATTTTCTATACCCAAGCTTATTTTTTTCCAGCAGTAAAGCTAACTTAGCTTCTAAACTCATCAGTCACATTTAATTCAGGAGATAGTCATTCAATATTATTCATATATTTCCTACCTCCATTCCCCTACTTGAAAGAGGAAAGTGAACCAAAAGCTTTTCTTCTTTATGTCAATAGAAGCTATCATACACTAGTTTACAGAATCTTGAATTAAAATTGAAAATAAGCTGGTGTCTCTTTGTCTTCTCTTCCCTTTCAAAACAGTTTAGTCCAAAGGACAATAAATAGCATTGAACAAGATGAGTATCAGTGCTGTCAGGGGAGAGAAGGGTGTTGAAATAAATTCTAGTAGTTTAAAACTGGTGTGGAAACTCTACTGGGCTTGGGCAAGTGTCCACATTATCATATGTAGCGTGTATTTATGCCCCAAATAATGCTGATTAATGAGCTGTTTGGCTTCACAATTTCCAAGAATCTATTGAAGCTTTCCTACATATAAATAGATGTATATACCTAAAATTATTCTCTAGTAATCTAAGTAAATGCTGGTAATTTTTCCCCTGACTGGAACAACTAAAACATGAATTTATGAAAAAAATGACTATAAATTTTGCCTTAACTGGAGCACCAAAACCAGAAATTTATGAACAATCATCAATGATTGATTTGTGAATTTTCTTCATACTAAGTGTGTTGGTTTTCTCTTAGGTCCCTGGTTACTTCTAGGGATCTATATTGGTTTAGTCATTGTATCTATCATCTCTCTAGCTGGTTCTTCCTGATTCAAACCCATGGCAATGAAGACACTATAGTCTTTAGATTTCAAATACCTATGATTTAGGCCCCCTCATCCCATTGAAAGGAAACATACATGACACCTTAAAATTACCTAGAGAATAAAAGATTCCTACAACTACCAGTTATTAGATGTGTGATGTGCCAGGCCATTCACTCTCCCTGACACATTTTTAACAGTTTGCCATTGTCAAGTGGCATTGGCCTCTTTGGGCTTTAGCATTCGACTAATTGGCAAGCTCAATCTTTAGGTGGTTGAGCCTGTGGTCAGAGCGACCCCCTACCCCACCCCATCCACTCTCAATGGGTTTATTCAAATCAGGGAAATGAAGGCAGCTGAGCATGAGATGCTCTATAAACTCACCTAGACCAGTTGATGCTTTCTGTTTCTGGAGAAGCCTGTCCTGCATCTACTCAAATGAAGTTCTCCATAGCGTTCGTGGTCTTGCTCTGCGTAGCTGGTTTGATTTGCTGTCCCACTGAAATCCTCTATGGTAAATGACCAGTTTGAGAGAATGCTTTTGTGGAGGGGTTACTCCCAACTATGCCTTTACTTGTTGAGACTCTCTTTCTTTAGATATCTGGGCTTACTTTTAACTAGAAGAAGAAAAATTCAGGCCAAATAGACTTAGTCACTATATGCATGATACATTTTTCTCTTTCTGCTTCAATGTCTACAGTTTTCTTCTTTGCTGTGTTCTCTCCCTTAATCTCGATTTGCAGAGATTCTTTTTTTTTTTTTTTTTTTTTTGGTTTTTGGGTCACACCCGGCGGAGCTCAGGGGTTACTCCTGGCTGTCTGCTCAGAAATAACTCCTGGCAGGCACGGGGTACCATATGGGACACCGGGATTCGAACCAATCACCTTTGGTCCTGGATCGGCTGCCTGCAAGGCAAATGCCGCTGTGCTATCTCTCCAGGCCCATAGATTTGCAGAGATTCTATTAAAATACACCAGGTTCTGGGACTGGAGAGATAGCATGGAGGTAAGGCGTTTGCCTTGTATGCAGAAGGGTGGTGATTCGAGTCCCTGCATCCCATATGGTTCCCTGAGCCTGCCAGAAGCGATATCTGAGCATAGAGCCAGGAGTAACCCCTGAGCACTGCTGGATGTGACCCAAAAATCAAAAAACAAAACAAAAAAACCAACCAAACAAAAAACACCAGGTCCTAAGTGCACTGGCTATTTTTGTTTGGTTTTGTTTAATTTTGGGGCCACACCCAGTGATGCCCAGTGGTTACTCGTAGCTATGTGCTCAGAAATCGCTCCTGGCTTGGAGGATCATATGGGATGCTGGGGATTGAACCCAGGTCTGTTCTTGGTCAGCCACGTGCAATTCCAAGGCCCTACCACTGTGCTGTCACTCTGGCCCCTGCACTGGTGTTTTGAATCCACTGCTAATTACCAAGAATTGATTGCAATGTATGGAAAGCTACCTGGTTATGTCTTTGCTTGCTTGGGATTTTGTTGTTGTTGTTTGTTTGCTTGTTTGTTTGTTTGTTTGTTTTGGAGCCATCCCCAGCAATGCTTAGGGCTTATACTGGCTCTTCACTCAGGGATCATTCATGACAGAATCCAGAGAACCGTATGGGGTATCAGGGATTGAACCCAGGTCAGCCACATGCATGGCAAGTGCCCTACCTGTTGTATTATCCTTTTGACTCCTACTTGGTTATATTACATGACTTTCCAACTTCTGGAATATTCACATTTCTTTATGATATTGATATTATTCTTTATTAAATTCATCTGTCCATCATCCTGTTAAATTCTAAATAATCTTGCAAATGTCGAAAGGCATTTGAAGATTCCCAATATGCAAATAGGTGTATATATCTAAAATTATTCTCCAGTGATCTAAGTAAATGACAATTTTTTTTTCCTTTCTGGATCAACTAAAACATTAATTTATGAAGAAAATGACTGTAATTTTTGCCCCAACTGGAGCATCAAAAACATGAATTTATAAAGAATCATCTATAATGGATATGTGACTTTTCTTAATACTAAATATGTTGGTAATGACATAGTATCTGGATAATACATGAGGTGACTCTAAGTTAATCAATCTACATTTTATTCTACTTGTAATAACCTAATGTGTGTTTTCTAAATGTTTCTTGCCTCCAAGTCTTGACAAAATATTGACCCCTAAAAGGCAGTATTTCACTATTTCTTTCTCTTTCTTTTGGACCACACCTTAATTGGGAATCCTCTGAGGCTATTCCTATTTGGGGGATTGCTCTTGGCATATTTGGGGGGCCATAAAGTGCTGTAGATTGAACCCAGTCCTCTAGCATGCAATGTGTGCCTTTCAGTTGACTGAACTATCTTCTCAGCCCCTATTTTTTTTTATCCTAAACTTTATTGCTTATTTCCTCCTCCTCCTTTCATCTCTTTCTTTTTTGTTTGTTTGTTTGGTATTTTGGGGGGGGGGTCACACTTGGCAGCACTCAGAGGTTACTCCTGGCTCTATGCTCAGAAATCGCTCCTGGCAGGCTTGGGGAACTATATGGGATGCTGGGATTCAAACCACTGTCCTTCTGCTTGCAAGGCAAACGCCCTACCTCCATGCTATCTCTCTGGCCCTGTACCTCTCTTTTTAAAAAAAATAAATAAATGGGGTGTTAATTAAGTTGATTGTGGTAATCATTTCATAATGTGCATATACATTAAATCATCATGATGTACACCCTAAATATAGAAAATATAACCTACTGGAGCTCAGCAGTAGAATACCTGCCTTGCATGTAATAGTTCAAGCTCCAAAACCACTGGAATTTTTTAACGAAAAGGTTAAGAAACTAGGTCAGCCCCTATTTTTTAAACCCACTTAGATACACATGTTTTCTTCTATTTAAAATGGGGCTTATTTTTTTTTTTTTGAGCCAACAAATGAATTTCTAATTTCTCCATTGATTTGTCAACTCCTAGGAGCAAGAATACATATAGTTTGACTTCCACTTTAGATGAATTTATTAGATGCCTAGGTTAGAATATGCATCAATTATCAAAGTTTTCATAATTTCAATAGCATGAACATGAGAAAGGACAAACCCTTGGAAGGAGGGCATACATATTCAAACCTGGTTGTTGCGTATGCTGCTTGGGTTCAATATGATCCTTCTTCAGCTAGTGTGGACAATAGCCATATGTTGTGCAGGCTTTGGTCAAATGACTTAGTGCCAAGCTGGAACTGATCAGGCAAGGCTGTGCTGCTTCCCTGTGTCCATGGTGGCTGATGTTTCAGTGACTACAGTAATGTGGTGCCAAGTGTCCCCAGGCATGGGCACAGAATAAAAGCTGGTGGTCAGGGTCATCCTATAGCACTTGTAACACCAAGCAGCAGCCCTGGTTTGATTAAACAGCGCCTGGTAGACAGCATTGCCAAGCTCAAGTTAACCAGGGTAGTATTTTTTGATTCTACCTGAGCTTGACTAAGTCTGGACTCCAACTCAGTGTTGAATTGTTCAAAGCAGGACTGAACATGGGCACAGTACGCAAAGGTAGTTTTGCTGCCAAATATCCTTAGTCTCTGCAGAAAATCCTTTCTAAACATAAACATATATTCCACTGCCTGAAACAGTCATATGTGGGTTTTTTTGGGGGGTGGTGGTGGAGGTGATGCAATTTTGCTGACTTTAGTTGGCCTGGTGAAAGCAGACACCATTCAGCTCTTTGTGTCTTTTAAAACCTCTGGTTGCTTCTTGCTCTGAAAGGGCTTCCTCTTTGCTAAGTGGAGGCCACTGAGGACTATGAATATCTGACCTGTTTTATATTTTACCTCTGGTTCAACTTTGGCTCTTTTTTTCAGCCATGGTGGCTTTATCACTTTCTTTTTTTCCCTTATGTTATGCATAACAGTTATTCCATGAGAAAGAAAATTATTGGAGGATAGTATTATGGAGATATTTTGGGGAAGGGTTGGGAAATCTCCTTGTATGCTATCTTTTAAAGGGAGTTCTCTTTGCCAGAGAAATATCTTTTATTTATCACAAAGAGAATTGTTGAGTATTCTTTGATATTGTCTGATAAATATACATCTAATACTTGCTCGTATTCTTTCTACAGTGAAATTAAATTGTTCAATGGACTGGGTGGTAGTCTCAGTTACTCTGCCTACATACAGGAGGAATGAGTACATATATCCTGATGAACTATCCCTGGGGAAAGGTTGTCCTGTGAATAGGATGCAAACATACGTGTATGATTTTATATACCGTGTTTGTGAATGCGGCATTAGGATAAAGGTGAGAATAGTGATTATTGGGATAAATTTCTTCTGATTGTTTTTAGAACATTGGGGATGATGCTAAAATGAAGTCTTGCTTTTTCTTAAATTGCTTAAGAATGGAATTTTCTTTGAGGTATAGTAACTTATGGGTAGATAATAAAAACTATTAGCACTGACTGGATGTCAGGTCACCTGTGAAAACCTTAGAACAGAGTCCTTCAATTTTTTTCACCTGAAGTCTGGCACCTGTCCTGAATATTGGTATGTAGATCAGTTATAACAAAGATGATGGACCAGTGATTTTTGGTCCTTTTTCCTTACAGAAAGTTACAGATCCATAAGTCAGTGATTGAAGACCAGTCTTAGAGCACTGTATTAGAGCACTATCATATGGTCTAGTTCAGGGAACTTGTTTTAAGTTATCTTTAGCCTACTGTTGTATTTTATTAAAACATAGTAAAAATAGTAAAACATACTAAAACATAGTAGACTTAATTCTCTAGAAGGTCAACTATTCTGGAAAGGTATGTCAATAGAATATTGAATCATCTGACTCAACCAATTCACACCAATTTTCCAGTATCAATTTTCTTAGAAATAAATTAGTTATTTTGTTAGGCACAGATATTTAGTGCAATGATATTCTGAGATATATTTTGTAGATTTGTAGATTTAAACTACTTGGGTTTGGTTCCAAATGTAGAGTATTTGTCTTGTATGTATGAGAAGCTGGGCTTGATGATCACTGGCAACCTGGAAAAAACTGTGTCAAATTTAAATAACTTTAAATTAGTACTAAAAATGTTTTTGGACCAAAATTTATAAAGACCATCTTTCTATAAGTTGTCATCTTTATTTTACAATTAAGAGAATTAAAATGTCTAAAATTTTTTCTGGGGTTATTGGCAATAGTTTAAATGTCAAAGTACTCTCTGGTGCTCATGCTTTTAACCAACATTATTTTAATTCAAAATAACATTTCTTAAAAGAGCTAAGGAAACCTTTCAATTAATGAACTATGAAAACGACTAATTGATTAACTTTGCTCTTAGGTACTATTAGGATTTTAGTTTCACTTACATAGAGAAAATGAATGACCTGGCAATAAACTACAATAAACAACAAAATTTACCTCTTCAAATCAATGAAAACTAAGATAATTCTAAAATATTAGAATGGTAGGAGGAATGAATAATCTTTTGGTTGTGGAATGCTACTGGACTGCTGAGTCTGATGAATTGTAAATATAAATAGAACTGTGAGGTTGAATCTCTGGCACTCTAAGTCAATTTAAGAAAAAATTCTAGGCCCTTTAAGCCTACATTTATGTATAAAGGGATCTTCAGATCTTTCTCTCTGCCCAATAGTCACCATTTTTGAGAGCTTGAATGTTTTCAACTTCCTCATTCAAATATCTGTAAGCATATTTTATTATTTGAAATAATATTTCAAATTAATATGAATTAATTTCTTAATTTCTGTATTCTCCTAGGTTCTTTCAGAGCATATGATCCTTTTGGAAACTGAGCTCTACTATAAACCAAGAAATAGGCCTAATCCACAAATAAAATTTCTCTTAGCATGTTCTGTCTCTAGGTAAGTCTGACTTGAATGTTTGCCTTCATCTTAATATATCAGATCTTTTTGAAGAGCCATAGCTTTTAGAGATAACTCATAAGAATAATTCCAACGCCAAAATAGTACATACAAAAATATGTGGCTATGGGGCCAGACTGATAGTACAATACATAGAGGATTTGCATTGCACAAGGCCAACTGTGCATTCAAATCGATCCTAAGCATCCTGTATGGTCCTTTCAGTACTGCCAGGAATTGTGTCTGAGCACAGAGCAGGAGTAACTCCTGAGTTACTGGTATAGCCACAAACTTAAAAAATTTTAATATGTCTATGCATTTAACTTTTTATTCTATTTATCTTCAGATATAATATTTATTCTAGAGCTAAAATGTGCAGGTTTTCTGAGTCAAATAGATAGTATAGTATAAATTCCTTTATAGTAGCTAAACTTTTTTTTGTGGGGGGGTCACACCTGGCAGCGCTCAGGGATTCCTCCTGGCTCCACACTCAGAAATTGCTCCTGGCAGGCTTGGGGGACCATATGGGATGCCGGGATTCGAACCAATGACCTTCTGCATGGAAGGTAAATGCCTTACCTCCATGCTTTCTCTCCGGCCTCATATGGTAACTAAACTTAACCATATAGTAGAATTACTTGATGCCCAGTAACCTTAGTTACTGGGAAGAATTAAGTGATGATGTGGTCTTTCATCATTTTCTCCTTTGTGATTTATTTCCTGACACAGTTAATGGCTTCATTCTATATCTAGGAGGTTAAATCGCCGAAAGTAAAGGACAAGGCCAACTAATTTATTTATTTAGGTTTTAGATACCACACTGGGCAATGCTTAGAGCTAACTCCTGGCTTTGCATTTAGAAATTACTCCTGATGGTGTTCTGGGGACCATATGAGATGATAGAGATCAAACCTGTGTGCAAGGCGAACACTCCACCCACTATACCATCTCTTTGACCCCTAATTTATTTTTAATGATAGAGAAAATGCTTCTAACTTTTCATGTTGGGTGCAATGTTCTTTACTTCATCTTTTCTAAATATACAGTGAAGCAATATGAAGTATGTTTACATTGCTTCCTTTCTCCTTAATGCTTTTATTAAAAGCAAAACCAAAGCTGAGGGATTAATAGATTTCTAACCCTCAATTAGAAACCAACATTTGACTCAGATTTTGAATATTTTGTATCTTTATACACATATATATGCTTTCAGTATTCTATATTGACCAGTGTTTGGAGTATTTTTATATTTTATGACCTCTTACTTTGCATTTTTCTTTTTCTATCTTTTTTTTTTTGGTTTTGGGGGCCAGACCCGCTAGTACTGAGGGGCTACTCTTGACTCCTTATTCAAGGAATCACTCCTGGTGGTACTCAGGAGACTATATGGGATGCCATAGATTTCACAAAGGTCTGCTGCATGCGAAGCAAATGCCCTAACCACAGTACATCACCCTGGCCCTCTTCTGCAGCCTTTCTATAGCTAGCAACTTAATAGTAATGAATAAACATTTTTAAATGAACAATAATGAGTTTTCATAGAGAAAAGGGAATACTAGGCTAACCGTACTGTATGATTAGGTTTTGAGATGCCTGAATTTTACTGCTGTGTGTATATGCGTATGCACTTGCTCACACCAACACGCATTCGCACATCCCAGACCTTTTTCTATACCTCTAACCTGGGTCAGATCCACCTTTTGTGTTTTGGCAGCTTTTTTCTTAGGATTCACTTTTCTGTGTATGATTTACTGGACACTTTGATTCACTAGAGCTAAGTTTCTTAAAAACAGTTTATCATCCCATGTGGACAGCAGAACTTGAATATGGGGGTTGCAAAAAATTGTTTTTTTAATTGTTAGTGGAGGCTAGAGAAATAAAAGTAGAGGGTAGTGTGCTTGCCTTGCATGCAGACAACCCAGGTTGGACCCTCAGCATTCCCTATGATCTCCAGAGTCCCACAGTAATAGTTCCTGAGCACAGAGCCAGGAGTAAGCTCCTCTAGTACCATTAGGTTGGTCCCCTCACCCTCCGTACCCCCCCCCACAAAATAGCCAAACATATCATTGTCAATGTTTGACTTGTGTATCTATTTTATATATCTGAGTCGTGTAAAATTTTCTTGGTGAAACTGGAAACATGAGTGGAAAAAGTCTTAAAAGCACTGATCTAGAAGCAGCAGGTTCTGCACTACAAACTCAAATTATTATATTGAAAAATCATCCTTGTCTAAAATTTATACAGAAAACGAGGGGCTGTAGAGATAAACAGTGGGCAGGCCACTTATATGCTATAGGGCTGATCCATGTTCAATTCCTGGCATCCCATTTGAACCCCTACATATCATCAGGAATGCTCTCTGAGCACCCCTTGATGTACTCCAAAACAAAATAAATAAATAAAATGATGCTAACCCTAATTGCATGCTTTCTCTCCCTCCCCCTCACTATCTATCTATCTATCTATCTATCTATCTATCTATCTATCTATCTATCTATCTATCTATCTATCTATCTATCTATCATCTGTTTTTAGGAAATCAGACTGGCTCACATCAGTTTTTACAGAAGATGACATAAAATTTCCTTCTAGTCTCTTTATGACTGATACTGACTCAACACCAGCAGAGTTAGGATTGCTTGGTTTGAATCACACATGCTCGAAGGAGAAGATGAAGCTTGAAAGTGGTACAAATTTGGGACAACAATGTTTTCTATGAAACAATTACTTTATTTCTCTCTAGATATTCTATTCTTAAATTCTTAATTCAATAAAGTTCTTGATTTTATTTTTAGTTTTTGGGTCACACCTGGCTCTGTGCTCAGAAATCACTCCTGGCAGGCTTGGGGGACCAAATGGGATGCCGGGATTAAAACCGGGGTCCGTCCTGTGTTGGCTGCATGCAAGGCAAACATCTTACTGCTGTGCTATTGCTCCGGACCCCAAGTTCTTGATTTTTTAAATAAAATTTCCATGTTTTCATTAAGACTATGACTTATTAATTGTTAACTACTAGGCAGTTCATGTAGACATTTAAATTTTTTTCTTTTTTTTAAAATTTTCTTTTCTAATCCATTTAGTAGAACCGTTATCTGTTTTCAAGAATAATTTAATCGATTTCAGAGAAGTTTCTAATAAATGTTATTAATATTTTAATGAGCATGTAAAAAATCAAGTCAATGTGGCATATTCAAAAATGCTGTATAATTCATAGGAAAGATACTCTTTGTATGGAAAACTACCTTATATAGAGTTTCCTCATTGGTAAAAATTGAGTATAAAATGAATATATTGCATATCACATTTAATTATTAAGAAAGGAAATTTATGATTACATAGACTTGAATTTAAGAGACCAATTTATTTTTACTTTATTTAAAAAATGCATCACATAGTTGACATAGTTGACCATAATAAATTTGTTTCTATATACATTATAGCATTTACTTAAGAAAAGAACCAAAATATAAAAAAAAATAAAGGAATAAAATTAAAAAATTTTAAAAAGTAAAAAATGAAGCATAGTAGCAAGTACATTCTTGAACATTATGATATCTTCAATGAAGCCATTAATATCATCATGGTAGAGGGTTTAGTAAGCTCTTGTCATTAGCTATCCATTCTATTCATATAAGATGACATCAAACAAATGAAGCTGTCCAGAAGCTCACATTGCTGATACTGTGGCTTTTAGGAGCATGTTTACAGCTGCCAAGTCTCCTGAAAGAAGGAGGATGTTTTTTTTTGGGGGGGGCAGGGGAAGATGCCTATATTTACTTCAGAAACCTCTGGTGATGTCAGCCAGGTGATACCAGCATACCTGAAGTTTGGTCATATTGGTGACCCTAAAGAGAATTATAGACGGGTGGTGAGGCAGGGCCATAAGCAAAATGGCGATTCTGGATGATGGAAGCAGCAGGCCTGATTTCAACAGTCCTTTCCTCACAAGATTTCCTCACAAGATCTTGCATGGCCAGTGTACCCATAATTTTTTATAGCTTGGTTTACATCTTTGAGAAAAGAATGAATCTATGGAGCTGGCCCAGGGCCAAAACTATCTCAATTTTTGTTTGGGGGAAAACCCAGTGACACTCGGGTTACTGATGACTGTATACTTAGAAATCACTCCTGGCCAAAGGACCCTATGGGACCCCAGGGGATTGAACTGCATTCCGTCCTAGGTTAGCGCCCAATTGCTTGCGCTACTGCTCCAGCCCCAGGACTCATCTCTTAACTGAAATTTCAATTAGATATTTCCTTCTCTGTGAAATTGAGGTGTTCAAGTACAGAATCTGCCTTTAAAACAAAACAAAACAAAACCCAAAACCCCAAAAAACTAAACTTAGAGTTTTAATAACTTTTGTTAGAAGTTCTTTCTATAGCTCTAAATTTCAGGCAGTTGTGTTGAAAGGAATTACCTTTTTTCTTCTGTAATTTTCTTCCTCTTCTTTCTAATCTTACCCTTCCACTTGGGGTTTCTTTATGCAATGGTGATGACTGAAACAACAGAGAAGATTCAATGCTGGCCTGGTTCTTCTTGTTCCTTATAACTTCTCTGAAGTTGTTACTACTTTTCCTAGGTTTGTCCTTTATAACCTCTGCTCAAAGTTTACGTATCATTGTGGCAAAGTTGCTGGGTCTTCCACTTCCCAAAACTCACAATCTTCTCTCCCACAGATGTCCTTGGGTCAAGGCACCTTACCTTCTTTGTTTTCCCTCTGACTCCTTTTCTCACTTGGACTCAAATTTCCAGGATTAATACATTCTATTTTATGTTTCTTTTTTGAACTATACCTGGCTGTCCTCGGGACTTCTGACTGATTTCAGAGATCACTCCTGGTGTATTTAGGGGACCCTAGGGAATACTGGACAGAAAACCCTGGTTGTCCAGAGGTGATAGTATCCACTACTTCTCTGGCCCCTAGGACCTCCTTTTGTTTGCTTTGAACATTCTTTTCTCTAGCAGACTCCCCATATTCTTTTTTTTTAAATTACTTTATTTAAACACTGTGATTACAAGGTTTTTCATAATAGAGCTGGATTTATTTTCATAGTTACAAAGCTGTTCATGCTTGAGTTTCAATAATACAATGTATAATATCCTTCAGTGCATAGTTCCTGCCACTAATGTCTTCAGTTTCCCTCTTGCTCTGCCCTCTTCACTGCCTGCCTCTGGGGCAGACATTTTTCTCATCTTTCTCTCTCTCTCCTTTTCTTCATTTAAGACACTGAGGTTGGCAATATTGTTACTGAAGGAGCATCATGCATATCACTTTATCTCCTTTCAGCACCCAGTTCTTCTCCATAATGGTCATTCTCATCTATCATTGTTATAGTGGTCCATTCTCTGCCCTAACTACCCTCCCCTGTTATTTGTGGCAAACTTTCTACCATGGACTGATCCCATTAGCCCTCATCTCTATTGTCTCTAGATAATATTACCATACCATGTATATTTTATATCTCATATGTGTGCAATTATATCTATCACTCTCCCTCTGACTCATTTTCCTCAGCATAATACTTTTTAAATCCACCCATATACAAGCAAATTTTATGACTTCATTTTTACTAACATCTGTGTTAGTATTACACCATGCATACTTACCATGATTTCTTTATCCAGTAATCTGTTCTCAGGCACTTGGGTTGTTTTCAGATTCTGGCTATTATGAATAGTGCTGCAATGAATATAGGAATGCAGAAGTCTTTTCTGCATTGTGTTTTTTTTGGCTCCTAGGATCTATTCCTAGGAAAAAACCCTTATTCTTTGGGGAGTTTGCAGGGTTGTGCTCCAGTTCAGGGCTCTATAATTCTCTAAAGCCCTGCCCTATGATTTTTTAAAGGACTATGGAATCTTTATTTTCTCTCCATCACTAGTTCACATACATTTATTTAGGAGAACAGCATAGTTTGTTTTTTAAACTCTGACACACTCTGAAGAATGAAAGGTGGAGTCATTTAATTCTTGGTATAATAAAGTGTGACTGGGACTTCACTCCACCAGACCTGAATTTGGCTCATAGCTTGAATTGTTGCCGCATGCTATTGGATAATAGGGTTAACTTTTCTATGCCAATTTTGTCTTCCATGAAAAATTAATAGTTACAAAGCAGTTCCTCAAATAACATTTCATTCAATATCATCTCGTGGTGACTTAAAGAAAAATTATTCCAAGCTGAAGTTGATCAAAACAGTATCACTTGAAGATCTGATGACATCATATGGAATTTCATTTAAAGTTGCAGTTTATTTTTTATTGTAATTATTTTGAACATGTTTTTTTTTGTTTTGACATATTTTATGGATCTGGAATTGCATTTTGCTTATAGTATTATATTATAGTTAATACTAGTTATTATTATTATTATTGTTAGTCTGAAGTTTAACCCAAAGCATCAAACATGTAAGGTATGATTCTCTACTGTTAGGCCACATTCCTGGTCAGGATTTTTCAATTTATTTATTTAAGCACCAGGGTTACAAACATGTTTGTAGTTGGGTTTCAGTCATAAAAAAGTACCTTCACCAGAAAGTTGCATTTTAATAATTCAAAAAATTATCCAAGACATTAGGACTTACTGTACTTAGGACTTCTTGTACCTGGCATTATTGTATTATTGTCAGATTAAAATGCACTAGTATCTGTAAAGTATTTAGATCAGTGACAGGCATAGAGTCATTATTAAATGTACTTGAAATTATTATCAATTTTATACCAATGATGTCAACAACTCATTGAACATTTCTAATCCAATGAGAATTAAATGTATTAGTAATGTCTTTTTATCATGCTTCCATCTCTTGGTACTATTCTTACTACTGAACCTTTTCCTTAATTATTTGAGGCCACATCATATGACGTTCAGGGTTTACTCCTGAGTCTGTTCTCAATGGTTAACCCTGGAAATGTGTGGTATACTGTAAGTGGTGCTGGGGATCAAATGGGCCTACTATGTGCAAGGCATACACACAGTTAAGTGACTGCCTAAACTCCAGAATAATCACAAGACCTTATCTGTTATTATGTGAACAACCATTGTACCTTACACAACCCTTACCTAACTATTTACTCACAATTTTTGCTTTTCTGTCCTATTTCAAGTTTGTATTAAGCAATATCTCAAAGACAGAAGACAATTATTGTGTAGTCAGTTTCCTCATTAGCACAGCAAATCCAAGTGGCCTCCACAATAGATGGGTTGTGGTTAGCACACTCTAGTCCCCCCACAGAACATTTTTTTAAACTGATTTCATTAAGGTGTTGCATAAGACAAAGAAACATAAAGCCTGAGGAAGAGAAAGCTACCAAATTGCTGTTTTCCTGAAAAGACCCAATAGTTATCTTTCCCGAGCTTTTCCTCTTCAACACAAGTTGGGCTGGTGAGAAGAGAAGTCTGCCAAAGCCTGAAGCCTTCAGGGTAACAATCTTGATTTCCTTTCCACAAAAAGTCCCCTTTCTTCATGATCTATTAAAGATGGCATCCCCTGTGCCAGTGAGGCTTTTTGAGTTTTTTTCAGTCAGTTACAACAGAGATTTGGGAAATTTTGCTGTGAGTATGGCTTCTCCTCAGAAATTGATTATTACCTGGTGCCCAAAATATGAGATATAATTATGCTATGTAAAACAAAATATATATGGACTCTTTGTCTTCTTCCTCCCTTTTTCCCTCTCTCCCTCCCTCTCTCTTTCACTTACAGAAGGACACAAACACACAGATAGTTTGAACACAGTGACTGAGCCCTACTTTGGATGTCAGCTCTAGTAATAAGAGACAGTGTAGACAAGCCTGAGGAATGAGATTTGGAGAGTGAGTTTTGGAGGAACAGTAGCAGGAAGTGAGACAATAGACCAGGTTACCCAGTGTGGGTTCCTTCCTTTTCAAATTGCTGAGTATAGCCTTGCACAAGTTACTGCACTCTATTACTTCATTTCCTCATCTGTAAAATCAGAAGGATCACAACAATGACTGTAAGTAAATTGATAACTAAATCAGTTCGCCAAAATAATTATAAAATCAAGGTCTACAACAGGGGTCTCAAACTCAATTTACCTGGGGGCCGCAGGAGGCAAAGTCGGGGTGAGGCAGGGCCGCATAAGGGATTTCACAAAAAAAAAGTCTTCAAACGTCATTATTAATAGTTTTATTTATTTCTTCTGAACATGAATAGAACATTGAGTGAAGATCATGAACAGTTCTTCTGAACATGGCATCTTTTGCCTATTCCTTGCTGCCAGAGACTTGACAGCGCTTCTTCTCACAAATCTGAACCACAGTTGGCTTTAGAGAGGAAGCAGTTGAGACCCTCAGTATGGCTTGAAGATGATCATCATTAAGTCTAGACCTGTATTTTGACTTATTAAAGTTCAATGTGGAGAATAACATTTTACACAAATATGTGCTCCCAAAAAGGCACATGATGTGCTTGAACATTCGAGAAAGCTCAGGGAAACTGGGGGGGCAATTCTCTCAAAAATTGCCCATGCATGTCTGCTTTTCCACTAATCTCCCTGAACTTGGCTTTGAGATCAGAGTTGCATTGCAGGTCAATGAACTCCATTTGAAGCACAGGAGGGGCATCTTGCATATCAAAGGAAAAGGGGTCCACAAAAATTTGGAAAGTGGCTCTGTGCTTTTTGAAGTCTGCAAATCTGTGATTAAATTCCTTCTCTAGCTTAAAAATAGCATCAACATGTTTATCACCACTGAATGGTATGCCTACATCCACAAGTTCCTTGCATGCTAGGAAATGGCAAAGGTTTGTCTGAGAGAGCTGGGATTTCCATAACACAAGTTTTGTGGAGAATGCTCTCATGTTGTCATAGGCAGCACTCATAAGCTGCCCTGGGCCTTGTAACCTCTTGTTTAGTACATTCGGCTTATGTGTGATGTCAACAAGAAAAGCTAAATCCATGAGCCATTTGTGATCACTCAATTCAGAAACAGCATTCCCATCTTTCTCCATGAAGGCTTTCACTTCTCTCAACTCAAAAAATCTTTTCAGGACATTTCCTCTGCTGTGCCAAGGTACCTCGGTGAAATAGAGCACATCTCCATATTCTGACTCCATTTCCTCTAAAAAAGCACGGAACCTCCTGTGCTTTAAGCCCCTGGATCTGGTTTGGTTGATGCATTTCACAACAACAGACATCACATTGTCACACGGCAGGCATTTACTGCAAAGGGCCTGCTGATGGGTAATGCAGTGAAGAGCAATGGCCTTCTCTACACCCTCCTCTTCAAGTTTTTTTTGAACAAGAGCCACCACTCCATTTTTCCTCCCTGTCATCGATGGCACTCCATTGGTTATTATTCCAACAAACCTCTTTCATGGCAAACCTGCATTCTCAATGGCATCACACAGATGCCGAAATATCTCATTAGTGGTGTCTGGCCATGCACTGAAATTATTGTAAGCAGCTCCTCTGTCAATTCAAAATTGCAGTCAATGCCACGGACATAAACTATGAGCTGTGCAGTGTCTGTTATATCTGTGCCCTTGTCAAGAGCAACTGAGTATGCATCAAAACATTTGGCTTTCTCACACAGCTTATGATAAATGTCACTTGACATATCAGAAATATGCTTTGCCACAGTGTTGGCAGAAAGGCTGATTTTGCTAAACTGACCTTTCTTTTCCGGACAGATAATACTTGCAGCCTGTAACATGCATTTTTTGACAAACTCTCTTTCTGTGAATGGTTTCCCTGCCTTAGCAATAATCTCACTAACCATGTAACTAGTTTCGACTGATGCAACATTCTCTTTGGTTGCTTTCTTGAAGAAATCTTGTTGCCTCTTTAGACATGCATTAAGACTGGCAACCCGCTTGGCTCTCTCATTTTCTTGCTATTTTGCACATTCCTCATCATGTTTAGTTGAATAATGGCATTTCAAGTTGTATACCTTGTGCACTGCAACTTTCTCTGAGCAAATAAGACATGTGGGGATGCCCCTGTGCTCAATGAAGAAATACTGCATCTCCCACTTTTCCTGAAATTGTCTGTGCTCGTCATCAATCTTTCTCTTCACAGGTTTTGATAAAGTCATGATGAAGTTATGACAAAATCTAATTTTGTAATAAACTTCTCTCCCTTAGGTCTCCGATAATGTAAGGGACAGTGGGCAGGAGCAGTGGAAATGATGTCTGCGCTAGGTGCAAAGTATTCACGATTATTCACTTACTGAATATTTGCAATAAAAATCGCGTTAGTAAGGAAAAAAATCGCATTAAAACATTTGATAAACATTGGCAAAAATAACAAAGAGAGAGAGGGAAACTTAGATAAATCGTATTAGGAATGAAAAAAGGAGAGATCACTACTGATATGACAGGGATTCAAAGGGTAATCAGAAACTACTTTGAGAAACTCTATTGCCACTAAAATATGAGAACCTGGAAGAAATGGATAAATTCTTGGACTCTTATAATCTTCCATGGTTGAATGTAGAGGATGTAGCATATCTAAACAATCCGCCATCACTACTGAGGAAATTAAGACAGTAATCAATGTCCTGCTCAAAAACAAAAGCCAGGCCCAGATAGATTCACTAATAAATTCTTTCACACCATTCAGAGGAACTACTACCAATCCTGGCAAGACTCTTTCATAAAATCGAAGAAACGGAAACACTTCCAAATAGCTTTTATGAAGCCAACACCACTTTGATACTAAACCAGAGAGAGATGCTAACAAAAAAGAAATTTACAGACCATATCACTGATGAACACATGATGCAAAGAGCCTCAATAAATTCCTGGCAAATAGGATGCAATACCTCATTAAGTAGATCATCCACTATGACCAAGTAGGTTTCATCCCAGGAATGCAAGGATGGTTTAACATCGTAAATCTATCAACATAATACACAACATCAACAAAAAGAAAAATTAAAATCACATGATCATATCAATAGATGCAGAAAAAATTATTTGATAAGGTCCAACACCCATTCTTGATCAAAACTCTCAGCAAGATGGGAATGAAAGAAATCTTTCTGAATATAGTTAAGGCCATCTAAAACAAGCCAGTGGCAAATATTATCATCAATGGAGAAAAACTAAAAGCTTTTTCCTCTGAATTCTGGGACAAGACAGAGGCTGTCCTCTCTCACCACTCCTATTCAACACAGCACTTGGGAAGTACTTGCTATAGCGATTAGGCAAGAAAAAGATATCTAGAGAAACCAGATAGGAATGGAAGCAGTCAAGCTCTCGCTGTTTTGCAGATGACATGATAGTCTACTTAGAAAACCCTAAAGACTCTACCAAAAAACTTCTAGAAAACAATAGACTCATATAGCAAAGTGGCAGGCTACAAAATAACACACAAAAATCATGACCTTCCTATACACCAATAGTAATAAGGAAGAAATGAACATTAAGAAAACAACCCCATTCACAATAGTGCCACACAAACTCAAATATCTTGGAATCAACTTGACTAAAAATGTGAAGGGAACTATACAAAGAAAACTATAAAACTCTGCTCCAAGAAATAAGAGAGGACACGCAGAAATGGAAACACTACCCTGCTCATGGATTGGCAGGATTAACATCATTAAAATGGCAATACTCCCCAAAGCATTGTACAGATTTAATGTGATCCCCTAAAGATCCCATGACTTTCTTCAAAGAAGTGGATCAGCACTTTTTAAAATTCATTTGGAACAATAAGCACCCTAGAATAGCTAAAGCAATCATGGGAAAAAAAGAAATGGGGAGGAATTACTTTCCCCAACTTTAAACTGTACTACAAAGTGATAGTTATCAAAACAGCATGGTATTGGAATAAAGACAGGACCTCAGATCAGTGGAATAGGCTTGAATACTCTGAGAATGTTCCTCAGACATACAATCACCTAATTTTGTGATAAAGGAGCAAGAAATCCTAAATGGAGCAAAAGAAGCCTCTTCAGCAAGGGGTGTTGGCATAACTGGCTAGCCCACTTGCAAAAAATTGAACTTAGACCCCCAGTTAACCTCATGTATGAAGGTAAAATCCAAATGAAGAGAAAGACCTCGATATCAGACGCCCGAACCATAAGATATATAGAACAACCACGTTAGGCAAAACACTCCAGACATTGAGACGACAGGCAATCTTCAAGGAGGAATACTGCTACTCTCCAAGCAGAGTGAAAACAGAGATTAACAGATGGTATATATTAAGCTGAGAAGCTTCTGCTCCTCAAAGGAAATAGTGCCCAGGATACAAGAGCCACCCACTGAGTGGGGAGAAACTATTCACCCAAAACCCATCAGATAAGGGGCTAATCCTCCAAAATAATACAAGGCACTGACTGAACTTTACAAGAAAAAAATCTAATCCCATCAAAAATGGAGAGAAAAAATGGACAGTACACTTTGATAAGAAAAAACAAATGGCCAAAAGACACATGAAAAAATGCTCTACATCACTAATCATCAGGGAGATGCAAATCAAGACAACCTAGTGAGGTACACCCACACCATAGAGATTGGTACACATCACAAAGAATGAGAATAAACAGTGTTGGCAGGGATGTGGAGAGAAAGGGAACTCTTATCCACTGCTGGTGGGAATGCCGTCTAGTTCAACCTTTATGGAAAGCGATATGGAGATTCCTCCAAAAACTGGAAATCGAGCTCCCATACTACGATCCAGCTATACCACTCCTAGGAATATACCCTAGGAACACAAAAATACAATACAAAAACCCCTTCCTTACACCTATATTCATTGCAGCACTATTTACGATAGCAAGACTATGGAAACAACCAAGATACCCTTTAACAGACGAATGACTAAAGAAACTGTGGTACATATACAAAATGGGAATATTACCAGCTGTCAGGAGAGATGAAGTCATGAAATTTTCCTATACATGGATGTACATGGAATCTATTATGCTGAGAACTAAGTCAGAGAGAGAGAAATACGCAGAATGGTCTCACTCATCTATGTGTTTTTAAGAAAAATGAAAGACATTCTTGCTATAATAATTTTCAGACACAAAAGAGAGAAGGGCTGAAACTTACAGCTCACTTCATGAAGCTAACCATAACAGGGATGAGTTTTGTTAGAGAAATAACTACTTTCCGAACTATCCTAATATATGAGAATGTATGAAGGAAATAAAAAAGCCTGTATAGAGTACAGGTGGGGTTTGGGTGGGGGAGCAGGGAGACTTGGGACATTGGTGAGTGGGAATGTTGCACTGTGATGGGTGGTGTTCTTTACATAACTGAAACCCAAACAACATAATCATGTATGTAATCAAGTTGTTTAAATAAAAAATATAAAAAAATAATAAAAATAATTTTGACAATAAAAAAACATTTACATACCCAAATGGGAACTGCTCGGGGTATGTTAATGTTTAATGCGATATTTTTCTTACTAATGCGAATTTATAGCGATTATTCGGTAAGCAAATATTCAGAAATACTGCGATATTTGAAGGCTGGCCTCAGGCCACAAAATGTTGTAGGGAGGGCCACAAACGGCCTGCAGGCTGCGAGTTTGAGACCACTGGTCTACAACATAAAGTAAATGGAGATCATAGAACTAAAATAGTCCTTACAAAATCAATATATCGAGCCAGAGAGATAGCACAGTGGTAGGGCATTTGCTTTGAAGTGCTGACCCAGAACCAACGGTGGCTCGAATTCGGGCATCCCATATGGTCCCCCGTGCCTGCCAGGAGTGATTTCTGAACAAAGAGCCAGGAGTAACCCCTGAGTGCCAGCGAGTGTGACCCAAAAACAGAACAACAAAAAAAGAAATCAATATATCATCTATTCAAAACAAAAAATAATTTCCACCGAATTATGGAACACAGTTAATTTTACCTGAATCCTGAATATCCTCCCTGATATTTATGATTGTCTTCAAATTATTTAATTTGAAGTGCTAGAATGGATTGTTTCCCTCTGGAGCAGCTCAGGAGTTTCTCATATGAGAGAATTTAATCCTGGCACATGGATTTTCTACTATTATCGATAAGTTGAATCAAAATTTCTTTTATTTATTAAACTAGCATTAGTTGGGTTACCCATATGTTAGTGCTAGATAAACACTGGTCTTTCAATGGGATCCAGATTAATGGATTGAGTTAAAGTCTAGTCAAGTAAAAAATATGGTGGTAAAAGGAAGTAGAAGGAATCCTGAGAGTAACTGAAAGGGATATTTTATTTCTTCTGAATTTGATCAGATCTGATAAATGCGTCCTTTATGAAAGTATATTCTGGAAGTGAGATTCAATTTTGAGGAACAGAAATTACCTAGGTGGGTAATTAGAGGAGTACTGGTGTTTCAGAAAGAGGAGAGTTGTCCTGAGAAAGGGTGAGGACTTTTGATTGCTTAAAAGTAGGGAGGATCGAGATACAGAAAACAAGACTAGACCAAGCTTTGACATAGGAAGGGGTGAGGAATGACACTGGGCACAGAGACATGCAACTCTAACCATGAATTATGTTTCTCTATCCTATATGTTAGATCTAAGGAATAGACAGATTTTCTAGTGGATGTATTTTAGGACTGTGATGTTAAACAAAGAAAGGAGAGTTTCGTTTTTTTAATTAAAAATTATTTAAACACTTTGGTTACAAGGTTGTTCATAATACAGTTGGTTTTATTTTCACAGTTACAAAATTGTTCATAATTGATTTGTCCAATGTCTTTCACCAATGAAATCCTACCCCTCCACTGCCTCTCTTCCCTGCTTACCTGTGGGAAAGACACTTTTCTTTTCTCTTTCTTTCTATCTATTTTCTGTTCTTTTCTTTCTTTCTCTTTT
The DNA here is from genome assembly GCF_024139225.1 of Suncus etruscus. NCBI lineage: Eukaryota > Metazoa > Chordata > Mammalia > Eulipotyphla > Soricidae > Suncus > Suncus etruscus. Next base: position 104,134,776 of record NC_064856.1, read on the forward strand.
CTTTATTCTTTCTCTTCTTTCTTCCCTTCTTCTTTCCTTCCTTCCCTCCCCTTCCCTCCCCTTCCTTCGCCTTTCCCTCCCCTCCCACTCTCCCCCTCCCCTTCCTCCCCTTCCCTCCCTTTCCCTTCCTTCCCTTCCTCCCCTTCTCTTCTCTCTTCTCTTCTCTTCTCTTCTCTTCTCTTCTCTTCTCTTCCTCTTCTCTTCTCTCTTCTCTTCTCTTCTCTTCTCTTCTCTTCTCTTCTCTTCTCTTCTCTCTCTTCTCCTCTCTCTCTCTCTCTCTCTCTCGTCCTCTCTCTCTCTCTCTCTCTCCTCTCTCTCTCTCTCTCTCTCTCTCTCTCTCTCTCTCTTGTTTTTTTGGGTCACACCTGGCAGCGCTCAGAGGTTACTCCTGGCTTTAGGCTCAGAAATCGCTCTCGGCAGGCTCAGGGGACAATATGGGATGCTGGGATTCGAACCACCGTCCTTCTGCATGCAAGGCAAATAGGCTACCTCCATGCTATCTCCCTGGCCCTCTTTCTTTTTTTCTTCTTTTCCTTTCCTTTCTTTTCTTTCTTTTTTCTTTTCTTTTCTTTTCTTTTCTTTTCTTTTTCTTTTTCTTTCTTTCCTTTCTTTTCTTCTCTCCTCTCCTCTTTCTTTTCTTTTTCTTTTCTTTTCTTTTCTTTTTCTCTTTTCTTTTCTTTCTTTTTCTTTTCTTTTCTTTTCATATTAGTGAGCCAGTAGATATCTCTAGGGCAGTGGTCGGAAACCTTTTTTTTTTTTTCAACTGAGCCAAATCTCGCCAAAACCATGACTGAAATTTATTTTGAGAGCCACACAAGGCGCGCACTGACAGAGGCTAGGAGCAGAGTCCTGACTCCTGGAGCAGCCGCACGGCACACAGAAGAGCCAAATGAAAAGTGGAAAGAGCCACATGTGGCTCGCGAGCTGCAGGTTGCTGACCACTGCTAGGGAGATGTACATGAAGTGAGGAGTAAGAAAGTAGGAGCCCCCTAGAAAGGATCTGTTGCTTTCCCTCTCTCCACCTCTGGTCACCCTAGGAAGGCTGGGAAGATCTAGGACTATGGGCTTTGCTCTGACAAGGAGAGCAAAGTCGGTCCTCAACTTTAGTCAAGCCTTTTAGGTCTGTCCACCTTTCCTCTTAGTAAAAAATTTCAGGAATGAGCAATAAAGTGAAAAACAAGTTTTCTTTGGAAAACTTCTTCTGAGGGAAAGGAGGAAGAGGTAAGAGAGAGAGAGAGGAGAGAATGAGAGAGAGAGAGAGAGATAAAGAGAGAGAGATAGAGAGAGAGAGAGAGAGAGAGAGAGAGAGAGAGAGAGAGAGAGAGAGAGAGGAGAGAGAGAGAGAGAGAGAGAATATGCAGGCTTCTCCAAAGGTGAAGAGAGCCCAGGTACATTATGAAACCATGAAAGGTCCATATCTCTAGAGGTGACGCAAGCCTCTGTGCTCAGGCAACACAAGTGTGTACCTTCTTTGTTCTAGTTTGACCTTTATTAGGGTTTCCCCAATCTGTCCCACATGGGGCATCCTGCCTAGGTAAGAGTCCGGTTGTTAAGGTGGGTTGCCACTAGAAAGGGTTTGGGGTTCTTTGATTTGCCTTTACTGGGCCTTTGTTTTGCTGGAGCTTCTCTGGGTAGGGGGTCCAGTCTTCCCTGATCTGCAGTGGCTCCAGTAATACACTCATCAATGATGAAGTAACTCATCCAAATACTGTCTCTTGGTTTTATTACTTTTCAAGAATTTATTGCCTTCTCCAACTGCCTGCCTGTCTGCCATTCATTAGAATTTGTAAGTTTCTAAAATCTCCCTCAATCCTAGGTGTATTTTTGAGCAAAGGAAATGAGAGTTCCTTGTCATTTTATATCTATTAAGCTCTAAAATAATGAAGTTCTTTAATGCTAGTGTGAATATCACCAGTTGGGAAAGCTTTGGAGGGCGTGAAATATGATCAAGTGAAACTGTGTTCTGATCTTCATCTCTTGCATTCCATGATGTTTCAATACTTAAGTATGACACTCCCCATCCCATAACAGAATTATCAATGTGAATATTATCCAAAATGTAAGTATTTTATATTCAATTTGAAAAATATCAAAATTTATTGAAGTGGACCTGCAAGACAGTTTCCAACAAAAGGTAGAAATTAAGATACTAAATTAAGATACTAATTAGAATACTAAATACACAGTTCATCCTTTTGACAAATTAAAAACTTAATGAGTTTCAACTTAAAAAAACAAATAACTGTAGTAGAATGCCTGTCTTGAATACAGGCAGGGGTTGGGAAGGGGTGAGAGGGCCTTGGGAGGGGGAATGTTACACTGATGAAGGGGGGTGTTCTGTCTGTGACTATAACCCAACTATAATCATGTTACTTAAATAAAAAATATATTAAAGAAATTTAATGGAGTTTATGGTTCATATTCCAACTCCCTGCTTCATTAGATGTAAAAATAAGATAATGGTAAGTAACTTCTAATCCTTTGGGGATATGTTGTACAAGGTAGTTATTGCTTGAGTTAAGATATATGTGTAAGGGGCTGGCGAGGTGAGCTAGAGGTAAGGTGTCTGCCTTGCAAGCACTAGCCAAGGAAGGACACGGTTCAATTCCCCTGGCGTCCCATATAGTCCCCCCCAAGCCAGGGACAATTTCTGAGCGCTTAGCCAGGAGTAACCCCTGAGCATCAAATGGGTGTGGCCTGAACACCCCCCCAAAAGAGATATGTGTATGTTAACACTATATTTGATGCAATAATTGTGATGGCTGATTGTTAGGTATTTGGATAAGGTATTTCTCTTCAATATCAGTTTCCCTTCTACCTCCGACCTTCCAATATGGGGTGCTCTATTTGTGAGTATGCAAATTTCACTGAGCATACAGAATTTCTTAGATATCACAGCTAGAATATGATTGATTATCATTGTATCATGCCTAGGTTATATGCATAAAATCTAAACATAAAACATAAAATCTAAAAATCTAAAAAAAAAGTAAAACAATGGTATATTAAAATAATAATTACAAAATTACTGGTTATGCAGGTTTGGACACAACTATAAATGATATTTTAAAATATCTATTCCAATAAATTAAACCTTTAGAAGAGTCTTGGGTAAGAACATAAAGATGATATTATGCATGCATGTTTCTGTAAAATATATATTTTAAAGAAACATAAGGATAAAGACAGTTGCATTCTATTTTATTTAGTACATAGTCAATATATATATCCATATAAACTTGCAAAAATTAAAGAATTAAATGGAAAAAGTTGCCCAAACAATAAATAAAAAATTTATTTACATAAACTAATGAGCAATATTAAGCTCAATTCCAAGGGTGCTGGAATGTGAAATTTTTATTTATTTATTTATGTATTTATTTAGGTAATTTGGGTCATAACAGGGAGTGCTCAGGGATTATTCTTGGCTCTATGCTCAGGAATCAGACCTCGAAGACTCCAGGATATATAGAATGCCAGGGATTGAACCTAGGTTGGCTACATGAAAGGCCAGTGCCCTTCCTGTTGCACTATCATTCTAGACCTGGAATGTGAAAATTTTAAAATAGTTTTTATGATGCATCTTGATAAAAGAAAGGAACAATAAAATAGAGTTTATACTTACGATTCCTTTGTCTGCTTTCTTTTAAAGTTTATTAGTTTGGGAATCATCTCTGTTGCAACTGGAAGAAAACCCACCCAAAATTTAGTAAGTGCCAGTCCTTCCTCTTTCTCTATAATCCAAAGAACATAAAAGCATGTTTTTCCATGAATAGTAGAAGACACCATGTAATTTAAAGAAAACAAAATTCCCCCAGGCTGTCAGATGCTAAGTCATCAGAATAGCATGGAGGTAGTATGCACAATTATTGGAGTGATTATTAGGAAAATCTGATTAATCTAAAACTTAGAAAAGAATTTCTTAGATTTTATTTGACCAGAGTTAATCATTTTACATGTATTCCCATAATTAGTTCCACACTAAAAATTAGAAATTTTCTTCTATCAGTAATTTTAAGCAAAGATAACTTTTTATATGTTCTCCATGATTATTCTTTTTTTTTTCTTTTTCAGTCCCATTTACTCTTCCTCCTCCTTAGGTGACTATTCATCTTTATACGCTATTACCAAACACCAACTCTGCAGATAAACTCACTTTCTATTCTGAGAAAACACAAGCCATCAGAAGAGAACATTCAGCCCCCCTCCCTTTAACTCCAATTTCCTGGACCATCTTTTGCATGTATGTGTTTCATTTTAAGCCTTTCCCTTAAGTGATCTTTTTAAAAGCCAGTATCCCCTAATCTATGGCTAGATTCCATTTCCTTTTATCTGTACAAGTCTATGCACCAATTATTGGTCTTTCTCTACTAGATCTTTCTTAATTTGTTGTTGCTACCAGTTGTTGCTTTTATCTTAAAAAAAATTAGACCTTAAATTTGGGACATTGGTGATGGAAATATTGCACTGGTAAAGGGGGGGTTTTCTTTACATGACTGAAACCCAACCACAATCATGCTTGTAATCAGGTGTTTAAATAAAGGTATTAATTAAAAATAAATAAACAAACGTAAAATCTAAAATAAAATTAGACCTTGTTTTCTGCTTCTGATCCTAGCTTGCTGGTTTTTCAGCTTTTTAAGCCTTGGTCCTCAATTGCTATGGGCATCATTTCTACTAAGCTAATTTCAATCGGCTTTACTTTCCTTACTAACATGCCTCTGTAACTGTTATCTGTAAGGCCACTGAAGACTTTCATGCTGGTAACACAACTATAGGTTGTCAATCATTATCAATATTGGGTTCGATGATATTTCTGAGCAGTGGGTTAACACAGAGTGGGTAGACATTCCTTCTTTGCAATAACTTTCATTTAACTCTCAGGTCACATTTTGTTATTTTATCTTTCAAGGGCCTCAGCTTGTGGTGTTCAGAACTTACTCCTGTCTCTATGCTTATATATCAGTCTTGGTGGACCTCAAGGGCAATTAGAGATGCCCAGGATCAAACCCAGGTCTGCCAAGTGCAAGACAAACTCTCAACTTGATGCAGTATTATTTCTATCCTATCTTCAGGACATCTTTTAATTTATTTTTATTGGCTTGCAGGCATCCTATTCTCTTAATTTCTCTGTATCAAACTCCTTTTATGGGGAGCACATCCGGTGATGCTCAGGGGTTATTCCTGGCTATGCACTCAGAAATCATTCCTGGCTTGGGGGACCATATGGGATGCCAGGGGAATCAAACTGCAGTCCATCCTAGGCTAGCGTGGGCTACCCCTTGCACCACCACTCCGGCCCAGATTTTTTCTTCTCTTAAATGTTTTTTGTTTGTGTTTGTTTGTTGGGTCACATTCTTCTGTACTCAGGGCTTGATCCTGGCTGTATTCTCAGGTGCCACTTCTGGTGGCATCAACATGGGAGATCAGTTGTAGTGCCAGGAATTGAACCTGAACAGAACCCATGTAGGGCAAGTGTATTACATGCTCTCTTACCATCTCCTAAATATTTTAATGTTGAAATACTTGAGCTTAATTCTTTGTAATCTTCTCCCACTCTCTGGTGGTCTCATGCATTTTCATATATTAGAAAAACATCTGTTTCCATAGCCATGAAATAGATATTTCAGCCTAGATCTCTCTTATCAGACTGGAATATCTAATTACTAGAAGATCTAGGGTCCACAGTGTGTAAGGCACTTGCTTTACAGTCAGTCTCCCTGACCCAGGTTTGTTCTGTGGCACTATATATAGTCCTAGAACCTGGCCAAGAGTAATCCTTGAGCATAAAGCCAGGAGCTAACCCTAAACACAGCTGAGCATGGTCCAATAACAATAAAGGTCTAAAAAAAGAAAAATAAAAACTCAACTTCTCAACCTTTTATTTTAATTAATAATTTCTTTCTTTCTTCTTCTTTCTTTTCTTTTCTTCTTTTTCTTCCTTTCTTTCTTTCTTTCCTTTCTTCTTCCTTCTTTCTTTCTTTTTTCTTTCTTCTTCTTTCTTTCTTTCTTCTCTTTTTTTCTTCTTTCTTTCTTTCTTTTCATTTCTTTCTTTCTTCTTTCTTTCTTTCTTCTTTCTTTCTTTCTTTCTTTCTTTCTTTCTCCTCTTTCTTTCTTTTTCTTTCTTTTTCTTTCTTTCTTTCTTTTCTTCCTTCCTTCCTTCCTTCTTCCTTCCTTCCCTTCCTTCTTCCTTCCTTTCCTTCTCTCTTCCATTCCTCCTTCCTTCCTTCCTTCCTTCCTTCCTTCCTTCCTTCCTTCCTTCCTTCCTTCCTTCCTTCCTTCCTTCCTTCCTTCCTTCCTTCCTTCCTTCCTTCCTTCCTTCCTTCCTTCCTTCTTTCTTTCTCTTTTTCTTTCTTTCTTTTGTGGTTTTTAGGTCACACATGGCAGCGCTCAGGGGTTACTCCTGGCTTTTACACTCAGAAATCGCTCCTGGTACGCTCGGGGGACCATAGGGGATGCCGGGATTTGAACCACCGTCATTCTGCATAAAAGGCAAACGCCTTTCCTCCATGCTATCTCTCCGGCCCCAATAATTTCTTTATTAATACACCATGGTTACAAAAATTTTCAAGTTGGGTTTTAGTCATCAAATGAACACCACACTTCACCAGTGTAACTTCTCAATCTTGTACGTCAAACTTTCTATATCCACTGTCTGCCCTGGGACAGCACATGTAATTAAATCCTTCCAGAATCTCTGGCTTTAGGATTATTTCTAAATTCTTCTCTTTATTTTCCTTTTATCCTCTTTATTCCTTTTTCACCTTCCTTGTCTTTCCAGCTTCCTCCTCTTTTTTTGCTCTTCTTTTCTGCATTCAAATCTTCCTCCCAGACCTCTTCCTTTTATCTTCTTTTTCCTTTTCCTCCTAACCCTTCTCATGTTCTCAACCTTCCATCTCCAACTTCTTCCTTCTCTTAATCCTTCTTACCTTCTCTGCCTATTATTTCTCTTTTGACAATTTCATAGACAAATTGTCAACAAAATTCCACTTTCCTATGTTTAGACTGTACCAATGTTTGACCTTTTTCTTTTCTCTTAATGATTACACCTATCTCTCCATTGGTTTCCATATTTCCATCCCTGGTCTTCTCTAAACTTGTTCCATTTGAGACATCAAGAATATTTTCTTTAAAGCATAAATCTAATTGGGGTACCCATTTGCTCACAATCCTCCAGAATATTTTTCCCTCTTGTTTTATATTTATAATGAGCTAAGGTCTTTTCTATAACCCTCAGTCTATGGATTTTTGTTCACCCTTCATCTGAACTTCCTAATTTTCTCTGCTCTGGTCACTCAAGTTGCATTTCCTTATTGCTTCTCTCAAACACTGAGTTTCAAGCTAAGAGTTTTCTTGTCTTCAAGAACTCTTCTTAAATAGACTTATGGTTAGCCACCTCAACATCGTCATGTTTTTTTTCAAGTATTATTTCTATTTAATGGCATAAAACTTTATTCCTCTTTCTCTCTGAGATAGTTAGATCAGCCTTATTTTACTTTCTTATTCTATAGCATTTAATCACTTTTTTAAAAATGCATACTGGGGCCAGAGCAATATTACAGTGGGTAGAACCCTTGCCTTGCATGTCGCTGATCCTGGTTCAATCATTGAAATCTCATACAATCTCCCAGAACTTCCAGGATCACTTCCAGAGTGCAGAGCCAGGAGAATTCTTTGAGTATCATCAGGTATGGTCCCTAAACAAAAAAAGCAAACAAATAAGTAAAAGGCACATTAGTTGACTTATTAGTATATTTCACTGTCATCTATGACTTTTGTGTTGTCTATGACTTTGATGCCCTTGGACTGTAAGTTCCATGAGAGAAATATTCCTCTTTGTTTCTTGATATCTTCCCAGAATCTAGAATTTATAGACAACTCTAAGCTAAGGTTTGTTTGAAAGAATAGTCAGCAAGGGAATGAACTATGTGATTCCCATTAATTTTGAAAAGCCTTATTCCTTTTTTTAGATGCAAAATGAGTTTGGGATAAATCTTTCTACTGCTTTCATTGCACTAACTGGAGTTATTTTGCTCTCAATAAACTTATCATTTAATAACTTGTCATTGGAGACTGTCAGTCGTCGCAGTCACCAGACTTATGCATTTCCATGGGATCTTCCAAACGTATGTTTTTTAAAATATTGTGTTTTGTGGCTTTTTTTCAAAGGATGATTCTGGGGCTTTTGGCTTCAGCCAGGTCCACGGAATAAAGCTGCTATCTTCTGAAGCCTGACTGACTGTTAATTTTATACTCGCAGCATTCACCTCAGAACTGCTGGCTGAATGGGGTGACAGACGCATGCTCCGAGCTGGAGGAGAAAGACTTCATCCTCCATCCCTCCATCAGTCAGCACCATCAAGGGGCTGATTTGCAACACTTGTTTACTGCTTGTGGGCCCCTTGTGCTAGAGGTTGATCCCCTAGCCAGTGGTCGGCAACCTTTTTTTTCAACTGAGCCAAATCTCGCCAAAACCACAATTGAAATTTATTTTGAGAGCCACACAGGGCGTGCACTGACAGAGGCTAGGAGCAGAGTCCTGACTCCTGGAGAGGCCACCGGGCACACAGCAGAGCCAAATTAAAAGTGTAAAGAGCCACATGTACTCGCGAACCGCAGGTTGCCGACCACTCATGTCATGACCATCCTTCCATTTATTTTATTTGTACTGGTTTCCCCCTTGGAATACTCTAGGCAGTCCATAGGGGGTCATATGGCTCCTATATGATGAGTGCCATTTTAAGTTTTCTTTTTCAAAGTGGTCCTCTTTCCCAGTATTCTGAATTTCCTATGTTAATAAGTAGAGAGTGGGCAGTGCTCTAAGGAAGGGATTGGTCACCTTAACATCCATGGGAAAGCCAACTAGTTAACTAGAACGGAGAGTTCCAGGAAGCATAAATCTGTTTATGTAGAATGTGGCTGTGATAGACAGTACAAGATTAAAGGTTCATGCCTTGTCTGTGGCTGATCATGGTTTGATTTCTGGCACCATGTAGTACCCCAAGAATCACAAGGTGTATCCCTGAGGCCATTTGGCACCACCAGGCTAGTCCATATCTCCACAGCACTTCAGTGGCCTTTAAGCACCAAATCTGGCCTGCTCTGTATGAAGGGACTCCATGCCTACTCAGCATCAAATGAAAGACGCTTCCAAATAATACAAAACAAAATAAAAAAAAGTAAAAAGTCAAAGCAAAAGCTGAATATTATGGTAGAATTTGTTCCAGTATTTGTATATTTCGAGATGAATGGTGAAGGGACTTAAAATCATGAGTCATTCTAATAATAAATTTAAATAAAAATTTAAACAAATATTTTAGCAAATGCTAGTATGATACTGTTATACAGGGGATGAGAGATAGTACAAGAGTTAAGGTGCTTGCCTGCACGTGGCTGACCCAGGTTTGATCCCTGCTAAGCCCTATGATCCCCACCAAGAGTGATTCCTGAGCAAAGAGACAGAAGTAATCCCTAAACATCACCAGGGGTGGCTCAGAAATAAAAATATTAAAGTAGTAAGAGATTGGTGCACACTCATCTAGGGCTTTTGACTTAGAGAAGGCTGCTGAGGATGAGCACTGCAAGAGGCTTGAAAAGACAGGTGGATATTTAAAAAAAGAAAAAAATATTGTGTTTTATTATGAAGCACGTCAAATGAACCAAAATGTACAGAAAAACAATATATTGATCACTAAATTTGAATCTTAGCTCATTTGCTTCTTTTTTGTTTGTTTGTTTGTTTTGTTTGTTTTTTTTTGGGGGGGGTCACACCCAGCAGTGCTCAGGGTTTACTCATGGCTCTATGCTCAGAAATCATTCCTGGCAGGTTCGGGGGACCATATGGGATGCCGGGATTCGAACCACCATCCTTCTGCATCTAAGGCAAATGCCTTATCACTGTTCTATCTCTCCAGCCCCTTAATTAGCTTTTTAAGGAAGGTAAACTTGCTTTAATTCTTTTTAAATATTTGAGGATAACAATAACACTCACAGGGTTGGAATGATTAAATAGTTAATACTTAATAAGTGATAACATTATTGCTAATTACGATTTTTACACTCACCAAAGATTAATTTAAAATTTTTATTAAAATATTTTTTATTTAAAAACATTTTAAATGTAACCAATAATTTGCTACTGAAACTAACTTGAGTGATTTACAACTTTATGATCTGGGATTTTCAAACAATGCCCACATTTTTAATTACATCACTTTTTGAATTTGAGCATCTATTTTCAAAGGGAAAGGTTTTAAAAAACACATTTCTAAATCATTATTATTTTTAATCATTATTTTTATTTACTTATGTGCTCTCTCTTTTATTTATTTATTTATTTTTTTGTTTCAGGGCCATACCCGGCAGTGCTAAGGGGTTATTCCTGACTCTGTAATCAGAAATCGCTCCTTTCAGGCGGGACCTTCTTGGGGGACCATATGGGACCAAATGAGGTTCAAACCCTGGTACATCCTGGGTTGGCCACATGCGAGGCAAATATCTTACCATTCTGCTATCACTCCAGCCCCTAATTATTTGCCCTCTCTTGAGGAAAACTCAGAAATAAATATTTTCCTTTAAATGTTTTTGTTTCTTTATGACTCAGAAATAAATATTTTCCTTTAAATGTTTTTATTTCTTTATGTCTTAGAATTTATGATTATGATTATAATTTATGATGAGATCGTGTCTTAGAATTTGCTCTTTAGAAATACTATTAGTGGCTGGTGCAGAAATAATTTTTATCCATTTTCTTGAACTGCTTACTCATCTCTTTAGTGTATTATTATTTAAATCTTATGTTAGTGGTACTATCAGAAATTTTGCTGCTGAAATTTTCTTCCCTATGATTCTGTAAAATGGTTTGCGATAGAAATGCAACACATTTCTCCGAGGAAATATGTTCATGCCTTTAAATGGCTTTGCCTCTCCTATAAAGAACTCCTATTTTAAGATTGACTTGTGGTTCATTTTGTTCTCTTTTGTGAAAGATCTTGTAGTTTGGTTTTCTGGGTGTGATATGATATAACTTCCCCCTAGGGCCTTATGTCTCTAATGCTGATCTTAACCTTGCTGGAGTTCTGCATAAATATGAGTATCCTAACCAAGTGATGCAAAGAAAACTGCTATGATTCAGAAAATGTGGGTTTGTTTAAGTTAATTCAAAGTTCTACATGATATCATGTGGGACCTCTGGAGTTTGATATAAAAATTCTAGAATTTGTGGTGGGTTGAGCTATGGTACAGGTGGTAGGTCATTTGCCTTGCCTATGGCCCACTGGGTTTTATTTTTGGAATCTCATATAGTCCCTGAGCACCATTAGGAGAAATTTCTGAGGACAGAGCCAGAAATAACCCCTGAGAACTGCTGGGAGAGTTCTCAAAACAAACAAAAAATGCCAGAGATGGAATGCAACTGGAAAGAGAATGTAGTGTGTATAATTAATATCTAACAACACTTTTTACATTAAAATGGGATTAAGTTGAAATTTTTTCATATAATCTGTCACTTTCTAGGAAGGGGGAAATCATGAATGCTTTATACATTTTAGATTTTTTAGTTGCAAAATGGGAATATTGTGTTCTCTTTTAATGTTTGTTGTAAGAAATGTGTAATAATGTTGCATAATATATTTCATGATAGTAATGTGTGAGTGAATATTACCCATGGTAAATATTATGGTAGGAGGGGATAGAAGGAAAGAAAGTAATGGTCCTTTCCTTGAAGATTGATGTTGTTTTATGTTCCACGAAAATTCCTCACTTCCACATTCAGTGGAATAGGGCATGACTCCAGGTGAAAATCAATTTCAGAGCAAGAAAACCCAACTTCAAATCTTCCTGGATTCTCCAGGAAAGAATCAAATATGGATAAAATCTGAGTGGCACCATGACTCTGGGATATCACCACCATCAAAACCCTCCCTCTTCTTGAAAATACTATAAATATTCTAACTCTTGTCAAATTTATTCCTACTACTAAACCTATGTAACCTGGATTAGATAGAAGAATGCAATTATCTCAGGAGCCTACTCATACTTTTGATTCTTTGATTAAGTGTTCTTATTGAGTGAACTGCCTATTTTACTTTGAAATAACGCAACTCATTTTTTTAGGTTACTTCTGCACTCTAATTCCTAAGTGTATACTAACTTCTCATTAACCTTTTATGCTTAATTTCTTTGACTTATAATGAATACTTTTTGTGGATCTGGTCATCAGATCAGGCTTCACCACTTTAACCATAACTAGACTCTTTCTCAACAAATGGAGGAAATAGACTCAGTGAGAAAGAAGAGTTCTCTTATCTCTTCCTTTCAGATAGAGAAATGATCAAACTGTTAACTAAAATAAAAATATCACTGTTGCATGGAGGAAAAGAAAAAAAACCTCTCCTCCTCTTCTTCCCCAAAGCTTAAGCTTAGAGTTTCATGAAGGAAGAAGCTAGCAGAATTGCTTTCTCATTCACCCAGTGGGAACCTCAATTTAGAGATCATGATGATAGTCAATTCTTATTAGAAGAAAAATTATACCCTATTAATAATTTCAAAGTAATCAGACATTTTCTCTCATAAGTATATGATAATTTCTTTTATGCTATCTGAATAAAAATAAAATGTTTGTCCTAAGAATTTTGGTCACACAGACATTCGGCTCCTTTATTATTGCTGTGATGAGTTTAGTGTCTTCATATTATTGTTGTGGTGAGTTTGGTGTCTTTATGCCATCACAGGAAGCAGAAATGTACATGGGATAAAGGTGCAGGGATTTTCACACTCTAACGAAGGTGTTTTATTTCCTATGGCTGGATAAAAACAAACTCAGAAACTACCCCTTCTGGTTTTAATTGTATTTCACAAAGCCCATCCTGATTCTTTTACATTTTCCCAAAGAAATTCTTTTGTGATATGTGCCTGTGACCATTATTGTAAAAGATGAAAGCTTTAAAGACATAATCTGTGGGCACAGAAGATGACAAAGCATCTCAGAAGAAAATAAGGACAAATTGCAGCTAAAATTAAGATATGAGAAGAGGGAATCAAGATGATCAAATGAAGGGACGCTTTTAGAATAATATTGCATGTTTGGAGGGATGATCTGGGAGAAGATCATGATTTTAATTCCTGTAGGGAATTTTTCTGACTCTATATACCAATCTGGAAAAGGAAAGTCATTGGAGGATGGAGTCAAAATAGTGGCGAGACAATGAAGAGCCTGGTGACTGCAGAAAACAAATCAGAGCGGGGCAATCAAGACACAAGTATTTGTGGATAGAAATCCCCATATTAGTGATTTGGAGAAGGGTAAATTGCAAGTTTACCTGGAGGACTGACTACTAAGAGGCATAGATTAAAAACCCTACCAAGAGGTTGGAGAGGGGTGTGGTGTAAGGTAGACAAGCAGTTATTGTCTCATTGTCTATGGCAGTGTAACTGGGAAAATGATGTAGTGGAGATTCTCTGGTTGAGAAACCCTTCACCACCACCATTACTCCTATCAAAAACTTGAGTTAAAAGGTTATAGCCTGATTCACAAGCTATAGAGGTGAGAGCTGGGCTTGGAGACCCCACATGCCAGGAGTTTGTCCCTTGCACTGGTATGTGGTGGGCACTGGGCTGGACAGCTAGCCAAAGAACCGCTGGACTGCCAGTTAGTTCGGTGGGCCAGATTCCCCCATGCCTGAATGGTCTTCATGGCCAGATCTGGTAATCTGGGCCTTGGGGGATGGGATGGGGTGGAGGAAAACACCTTCCCTATCCATTCATTCTCAAGCTGCAGAGGCGAGAGCTGGGCTTGGAGACCCCACATGAGAGCAATTTGTCCCTTGCACTGGTATGTGGTGGGCACTGGGCTGGACAGCTAGCCAGAGAACCCCTGGACTGCTAGTTAGTCCGGGGGGCCAGATTCCCCCACGCCAGAATGGTCTTCATGGCCAGATCTGGTAACCTGGACCTTGGAGGATGGGATGGAGGGAAAACTCCTCCCCTATCCATTCATTCACAAGCTGCAGAGGCAAGAGCTGGGCTTGGAGACCCCACATGCCAGGACAGCTAGCCATAGCAGATTTATCTCAGCCATAGCAGACCTTCTGCAGGGGTGTCTTTTTTTTTTTTTTACTGATAACCATTTTTGCCCGCACGACATATACCCTTTGTAACATCATCTAAAAATACTCTAATTCTTGACTATTTATAGGAAAGGAAATGGAATATCCTATATATGGAGGATAGCACTCAAATAGATCTCTGAAGTCAGTGTCTAACTGAACGTTATGTTCTATACAGTTGTCCTCTCTGACTGTCAAGCCTTATCCTTAAACATTTCATCTATACAATGTATATAGCCTTTCTTCTATATTGCCTTTCCACACCCATAGACCTTTCTACTCCCCCCATATCCCAATCCGTATTTGTTATCTCCCCCTTATTTAACCCTCTTTACCCTCAGTTTTTAACTTGTTAGGCACCTTCCTTGCTACAGTGACATTATTTTCTCATCCACAACCGAGAGGAAAGGTTACACAAACACACACACACACACACACACACACACACACACACACAAAACCCTGGGATATGGCAATGAGAAGGTATGGAGCCAGAGGTTGTTCCCATGACAATATGCTTCAAGAGGGAGAAACCCTGAATCTCTTAGTCCACGGGAATTTCCTTCCTTCCCCAATACGTACTGTGCCTATACAAAAAAAAGATGAGGTAACACCAAACCCTGACACTGCAGCACTTTTTCTAGTTTTGTTTTGTTTTATTTTTATGTTCTTTTTTTTTTGATATTATTTTCCTTCTCTTTTTATCTTTCACTTTTTTCTGTTTCACTTTTGTGGATATTATTCGGTGATTTTTTTTCTTTTTTAGTAGTTGATACCAATTTTTTTCTTCTCTTTTCCTTAACCTTTTTATCTCCAACAGAATAGCATAACTTGAATCACTCAGCCTCATAAATTGAGGGGGGAAAAGAATGATACCAGGACCAGTCATATGAACATGTAGTGTAAATAAAAAATGACCAGACTGGAACACCAAACAGAATAGATACCCAACCTATTACAAGTTGTAAGATGGAGACCAGTTGCACTAGGATTCTGGGGGATAAAGGGGGGATATGTGGGAGACATGCTGGGAACAGGAGTGGAGGGAGGACAACATTGGTGGTGGGAATGCCCTTTATTCATTGTCACTATGTACTGTAAATAATTCTGTGTAATGAACTTCAGTCACAATAAAAAAAAAGGCTATAGCCTAATAATCTCACAAACATGAGTACACAATCAAAACCCTCTTTACCTGGTTCATGGGATTTGCATTGAGTGCAGATTGAGTCTTGGTTAATTCCTAGCCGTATTAAAGTCAATCACACAGCACTATTTTTCCAACCCTGAAGGAATTTTCTGTGATACAAACTAGTAAGACTAAATTAGGAGGAGGAAGTTAAAAACCTTCCATAGACTGACCAGTCAATGGAAAAAGCAATAGAACATCTCCCCTCAAAGTCAATGTCCAGATGCATTCAGGAGTAAGTTCCACCAAATCTTCAAAGACTTAATTGCCTGTATTCCTTATGTCCTCTCAGAATGTTGAAGACAAAAGTACCCTCAGCATGCCATGCATGTGACTGACCCTGACTCAAACTCAGCTCTTCCTAGTCTTCTGAGCATTGCTGAGTTAAGCCTTGGGGTGGGCAGCGTAATTCCTGGCAGTACTAGACCTCAATTCACTATGTCCTAATGCTTGGGCATTGAACCACCAGTCTAGTTTACCAACAATCAGTAATCACTGGGTCTCAGAACCTTCTGGTGCTATGAGAGTCGCATTTCTACCTCTCAAGGAGCAAGCAAGCAAATGGGCAATCTTTAGTGACAGATACTCCTTGAACTTTAACTATATAACAGTGTTACTAAGCTGGGGCAATGAAGGGAAGAAGAGGTGGAGGAGAACAGACACCAGAACAGTGGTGCAGTTCTTTGGCACTTTGGAGGTACTGAAAAGTTAGTCGCTATCTACATCAGACGCATAAATATAAACATGTTTTTATTAGGGTACTTCACCTCTAATAACAAAATAAAAAATGAAAACCAGGGTACAAAACAACTTGGAGGTGAAAAGATAGATTTCAGTTTGTGATTTGCATTTTGCACAGTTTTACTGAACATTCAGACAAAATAAGCATCATTTTTAAGCACCAAAACAAACTATTTTCTAATTCTCAAATCAAATTTTTTAGTTATTTGCTGTGCACATTGTGAACTGTATCCTTTCTAAAAATATGACCAAAAAAGCATCTTTTCTTATCCTTTTTTGGTGCTGAAGTGGTAGCACAGCAGTAGGGTGTTTGCCTTGCACATGGCTGATCCAGAACGGACATGGGTTTGATCCCCGGCATCCCATAATGTCCCCAGACCAGGAGTGACTTCTGAGCAGAGAGCCAGGAATAACCCTTGAGCACTGCTGGGTGTGGCCAAAAACCAACCAACCAACCAAAAGCAAACAAAAAACCTTATGTTTTTCCAGAAAGTATGGTGTGAAAGGCAAGGAAATTTCCCAGGTTGTAGCTTTAAGTCCCTGCTCAAGTGTTGCTTTCTTTGTAAATCTTTGGATAGAATCCTATATACATTTATCTGGTTTAATTGCCATTTCTATTTCTTACAGCAATCTCTGACATATTGATCATAAAACTAGTCCAAAGAAATTTCTAACTAAATTACCAGCAACTCTTTGGGATAGAAATAGTTATCTCTGTCTTTTTCTTCTCCTCCAAACACTCCTAAATCTTGCTTTGTTTAGGTTTATAGATAAAATGGAATGTTCCTGTGGGGACTCAACTGTTAATGGACAGAGGTACGGGTGTTTTGTTTTCAGGTAATTTAATTAATAAAACATTCATTTAAAATTTTTATTACATGAGGGATATCCAGTCAAATTGATAATGAAAATAATTTGGGACAGAGATAAATTAAGGAAAAAAGAGGACTCAGAACAGGTAACTTTCTCTTTGGTCACTCACCTGTGGAGAAGATCGCAGTAAAACAACAGTTCTTAAATATGCGTGCATGACCAGAGATTAAAGGAAAGGCAAAGGGACAAAGTACATCTGGGTAATGGCCTATGAGAGGACGTCACAATGCCAGTGATTCATGCAACACAACTCAGATCTAGATGTCATACATGGAAAAACAAGGCCAGTGAGGACAGAACACAGGACTTCATGCATAGGCCATCATTGAACCTAGAGGTATTCATATAAACTGTAGAATAAAAATAAAGATAAACTAGGACATCTATGTGTTTGTGTATGCACTCATTTCTACATGGATCTCCAAGAATCTACACAGAAAACCAGCACTGACCAGAGAATTTATTTATTCTAATGCCCAGAATGCTGGGCATACATTTATTAATGTATTTCCTCACTGGATAACCCAAGAGTTCCTACCCACTCCCGCCATCTTGCAGAGAAATGGCTCAGTTTTACAACTAATCTCCAAAAGAATATGAAGCTGCCGAATCTTCCCATGCAGATAAAATGGTTCAGGCTGAAACTCTGGGGCCTTCTCAGAAAGGGGCCAGGCAGATTCCCCTTTCTCCCTGGAGCAAGAGTAGCCTACAGTCATACATGTCATCTTTTGGCATAGAAATGTCTCAGTCAAGCCACCAAATTATTCCAGATCTGTAACCACACAACACTTGCAAATTTCATATCACTATCAGCTCATTAGGATCACAGCAAATACGATAGGAAAGTTATGTAGAGACCACTAATCTCAGTGAGCCTAAAGAATGGCATAGAACTGCACTAGCAGCTATCATGACATTGTTAATGAGTGAGAGAAGTAGAATGCCTGTCTTGAATACAGGCAGGAGTGGGGGAGTAGAGGGAGACACGGTGGTGGGAATGCTGCACTGGTGAAGGAGGTTGTTTTGTTTATGACTGAAACCCAACTACAATCATGCTTCTAATCTTGGTGCTTAAATATAGTATTTAAAAAAAGAAAGAATGACAGAAGACTTAAATAACACTAGGAAATAACACGAGGAAATCTTCAATGAAGTTAGTATTCCCACTGTGAGATATATCAATGATCACAAATCGATTCTTCTTGATATGCTTTGATAGTTCCATTTTCCTTTGTGTTGAAACAAAATATGAAATAAATTTGTTTCTGTTTGGAAAGAGAAAGGCTGGGCTGTGGGTGAAAAACTAGGGATATGGGTGGAGGGAAGGCTACATTGATGGTGGGTTGATATTGGAACATTTACTATCTGAAACAATTTGATAAGCCATGTGTGATAATAATTTTTAATGTATTCATCTTTTCTTTCTATATAAAGGCTGATTCTATAACCTGGAAAACAAGAAGGTTATTTTTGAGGACCATTTTTCTACTGCCACTTTGTTGCCAATAAAGTTATTTCTCAACCTGTCAACATGTCTCTGGATAGATTGTCCTCAAGTGGCAGTGAATCTGGTGATTATAATTTGTTCTGCTATGAGGTCTGTAGGAATTGGAATCTTTATGTTCTTATCAGTGCTCTCAGCAAGAGCAGTGGTTGGCATGAAGTCCTGAGTTCCTTGAGAATAAATATATCTGAGAATAAACTTTATTCTCCTATAAATACACATCGGTTAGGTTCACCAATTTCTAAAGATATTGTGAAAAACTGACACAAGGGTTAATACATTTTTGTTAATAAATTATAAATAAATAAAATTTTGTTATAAAAGCATAGTAAATATATATTTATATAATATACATTTTTGGTTTGGGGGCCACAGCCGGTGGTGCTCAGGTGTTACTCTTGGCTTTACTCTCAGAAATCGCTCCTGGCAGGCTCGGAGGACCATATGGGATGCCAGGGATCAAACCCAGGTCTGTCCAGGTCAGCCACATGCAAGGCAAATGTCCTACTGCTGTGTTATCACCCCAGCTCCTATATGTGTGTGTGTGTGTGTGTGTGTGTGTGTGTGTGTGTGTGTGTGTGTGTGTGTGTATATATATATATATTTTTTTTTAGATATATGTACTTTGTTCACACAATCATCTAACTGTTCTGGGGAACAAGAAGACATTTCATGTTCCAGATAAACAATACAATGTCTAATATACTGTCTTGATCATTATTATATAATATTTATTATCTGCAATTATTACATAATTAATAATACAATATTCCAGATAAATGGTACAATATTTAATATACATATATTAAATTTATAATTTAATCAATGGTCTATTATGTTATATGTAACACACAAACATTACATGTATAATATGAAATAAAATGTAATGTCTATAATTGAACTGAAGAATCCCAAATCTGTAAAAATGACCTGTATATTCATTTTGCCATAACCTAGCTATTTATGACACTAAAGTGAAGCAAGTCAAGTTTGTTAAAAAAGAAAAAAAAACATACACCATCATATCCAAGATAAAGTCCTTTTTGCTAAGCCCACCTCAACTAAAAGGAGTGGTACTCAGGGGCTACTCCTGGCTCTGCTCTCAAAAATTACTCCTAGCAAGTTGGGGGTGGACCTTACGAGATGCTGGGGCTCAAACTCAGGTCACCACATGCAAGGCAAATATTCTACCCACTGTACTATCTCTCCGGCCCAGAGATGCAAGCTTAAACCAATCAATGTGCAGTTTCCTGATCTGCACAGAAAGATAAGTTGCAGGATAAGATCCCCTTCCTATCGGCTTTCCTCTGAAGAGAGGAGTCTTTACAGAATAGAAGCTTCAACTTTCTTCTAAGAATCTTGTGCAGGTCTTTGCAGCAAACTAAGTGAAGGAAATATTTCTCCTTTACTTAAACCGTACCAGATAGATCCCCAAATGTGCCTTTATCTCGAGCTCCTTTTTTAAACCTTCTATTCCCTAATTTTTGCCATTCTGAAGAGTTTCCATTGTCTTGCCCCTCCTTACCAATCAAAGAAAACAAAGCAGCACCCATTTTTGTTTTAGCAGATAGTTTGTCCCCATTCTTGCTCTATGGGTAAGTACACTTTCTGTCCTTCTAATGTCTTCCTTGGAAAGGCATTTTCTTTCAGCTTCACCTCTGGACTGTTGAGTTTATTTCTTCCCCCAATGCACCATTTTCTTTTTAGTTTTTCTTTCTCTAACTAATGCTTGAAGTCTTTCCTGTGGGAGTCAAATGAACCTATTACTTGGCAGTAGGCCTGATTAGGCACTCGTGGTAAATAAGAATGTCTGTTTACTCTCAGAAACAAGTTAGGTTTCTGGGATTATATGTTGCTGAAAATCACATAGCTCATATTCCAAAGACATGAAGAAAGAGAAAGAGAATACATATAAAAATAAGATTTAGAGATGCATTAACTAAGACACAGAATTTTTAAACTGCTTCAGTTGTAGACTATGTATAAAATGAAATAGGGCTTGGTCAGGGAAGACGGGCTTTCTAGAAGTGCATATATCATAGACTTGGCTGAATAGGTACATGAGCAAAATATCTAGACAAAGAAGCACATTCTGGTTTATTTTCCCTGTGTTTATTTATCACCTCCTCAACCTCCACTAAGTGGTGTGGGGATTGATTTATTTATTTTGGGGAGAATGAGGATCACGTGGCTGTGTTCAGGGTTTACTCCTGGCTCTTCTATACTTGGGGATCACTCCCGGTAATGCTTAGGGGGCCATATGCAATATTAAGGATTAAACTAGAGTTAGCTGCATGCAAGGTAAGTGCCTTAACCCCTTTATGATCTTTCCAGACAGACTTCTAAATGGTCTGATGATGGTGTTGGAATCATATTCCTAAAACAGTAGTATCAGAAACAACTTTATGTCACACTGTCTTAAAAAGAAATAGCTAAAAAATATGGTCTTGAGGGGCCGGAGTAGTGATGCAGGCTGCAAGGCAGACACACTAACAGTTATTCGATCCCCTGGAATTCTATATGGTCCCTCAAGCCAGGAGTGATTTCTGAGCACATAGCCAGGAGTAACCCCTGAGCATCACCGGGTGTGGCCAACCCCCAAAATAAAGATCTTGAGCATGGTAATAATACCCAGAGACTATAGAGATGAGGGCTGGAAGGACCAGTCCAAGATATGAAGCTTACCACAAAGAGTGGTGGTGAGTGCAGTTAGAGAAATAACTTCACTGACAACTATCATAACAATGGTAGTGAGTGAGATAAATAGAATCCCTGCCTTGAAAACAGGCAGGGGGTGAGGGAGATGGGAGATGGGGGGCATTGGTGATGGGAATGTTGCATTGGTGAAGGGGGTGTATTTTTTATGACTGAAACCCAACTATAAACATGTTTGTAATCACAGTGCTTAAGGAAAGATATTATTAAAGAAATGGTCTGATCTGATATTTTGTATATACCACTACTCCCAGCAGAATTAGTCTGCAGGCATCTCAAATGTCTTTATTTCAATCTAGGTCTGCTTGGGAGCAGAGTAGAAGGACAAGACCACACAACTGGAATAAAGTTTAATAATTCTTTAATCCATCTACCAACAAGACTCCCACACTGGCCAGTGAAGGCCACCTCCTGAAGGAGATGAGCTCTGCCCAAGATCATGGTAAAGACTAGAGAGGGAAAGGATATAAGGAGGTTCCAGCTTTCTGATGATCTTTAAAATGACTGGCTATTGTCTAGGGTACCTTCCTACTGCTCGCTTGTCCTTCCCTGATAGGCTATCTGATATGGCCAGGCAGCTTGATGCGGTGCCTGTGGAAATAGGCTTGTGAAGACCTAGCATGTGGCTTATACCACAGTCTTCAAAATGGCATCTCTCTCTGCTCAGAACCTGAGAAGTCTGCCATGTGGCCTTTACAAAATGGCATCCCTCCTTGTTCAGAGTTTAGGACCCAATAGTTCCTAGCAAGTCACCTACTCAGTTTTGCTCTTCATCATAACAAGAAAAGCCCTATTGATTTTAATCAGTGCAGAAAATTATCTGTGTGACAAATATCATCAGTGTGAAGATAGTTATCATAGTCATGCATGAGCCAACCACCTGACTGCCCATTGCGGACACACTGTGAGAAGAAGTCTCCAAGGCTCATTTACCCATTTTCTTCTTCACTGAATAGCCTGGTTGATTTTAAAATGGGTGAGGAAATCAGAAGCAGAAAAGATATTGCACTTCCAAGCTTACAAGAGGCCTCGGAGTAAGTACAGGAATTTTCTTCCCTTATTGCTAATCATTTAAAAAACCAAGGATAGTTACAGAGCTGCCAATTTGTGTACTTAGGCATGTTCCCAACTAATTTAATTCAATATTTAATTAAATATATTTATTGAATATTAAAAAAACCCAGTTATTTGATATACTTGCCCAAAAGTTTTCTCTGGTTGGTTGGTAAGAAGTTATTTTTGCTTTATATGTGAGTAAGGAGTAAATAAATTTTCAAGCAAAACCATCTCTTTTGAGAGTGACAAAGGGGGATTTTACTTTAAATACAATTTTTATGCCACTTTTAATGGATAATTGGTAACAGGATAATGGTCTTCCTGGTTAGTATTGAATACTTTTGATGATATTACTAAGATACCTTTAAGATCTTACCCTTTGTTTAGGAGAAATATGTCTTTGAAGTTCAAACTGGTACTGTTGTATAATTTATTTTTCTTTGAATATCAATTATAACTATATGTTAAATCTTGTCATTAAAGATTTTTAGAGATATAGAATGATGAATTTGGGGCATCGATAGAACTTTAAAATATTCATGATATCTCCAGGCTTTAGAAGGAACAATATTTCTAGTTTCCTTATCACTTGCAAACAGGAAAAATTCAAATGATTCTTTGAAACCATTTTTTTATAATTTTTATTATGAATTATGAGAACAAAAAATGCAAAGAAAGAGGATAAGGTAAAGTTACAGTGGAAGGACACCCATAACAT
The DNA here is from genome assembly GCF_024139225.1 of Suncus etruscus. Classification (NCBI taxonomy): domain Eukaryota; kingdom Metazoa; phylum Chordata; class Mammalia; order Eulipotyphla; family Soricidae; genus Suncus; species Suncus etruscus. The sequence goes on from NC_064856.1 coordinate 104,157,677, forward strand.
AATTATCAGAAGAAGTCCCCTTGCTGATATCTTAACTTTGAACTTTCACCAAAGAAAGTTAAGATAAATAAAACAGAATCCATGTGCAATTACTTTGTCCCTCAAGTCCCCAGATTGTAGCACATTATAATATTTATTAACAGCACACAAGGCAATCTAAAGCCATCAAACTTACATAACTCCTTAAACATTAGAGGCATAGTATTTTTTACATTTCCATGTACATGCATATTAGCTTAAGTTAACCTCAAATTTTAAGTGGGTGTGTTTTAGGGATTAGAGTCAAAGGAGCACAGTAAAAACGGTGTTAGAGTGGCAATTGTTGTTTGCATAGGCCCACCAAAATATGAGAGGCATGGAAAGGAATAGCCTTGGCCTAAATACAAAGAGATCCTACCCCTGAAGTTTCCTGGCATAAGACCAGCTCTAGGCCTCAGGAAAGTTATCGTTCACTCCAAGACATTGTCCGTAGCGCCAACACACTTATCACACAGTCTCTGTTGTTGGTCTCATGTTTCTGTATTAAAGATTCTGGAATCTGCATGTCCTACATTGAAGTCATGATGTGGAGTGCCTTCTCGTTTCACCTCACCATGAAAGGGGAATGCAGGAAGCCCTGTCCTGTAAGCAGGTTGTTGTTGTTAAGTCTTCTCAGTGTTAAGGGAAGTCTCTTTTGAGCAGGACGATGTCTGAGCAGTGGTAGGGTCTTCCGTGGTAGAGGATTGCTTCCAGGTGATGTTATAGACAAACCTCACCATAAAGGGGCAATACAGCAAGCCCTGTCCAGTAAGCAGGTCATTGTTCTTGTTGTCTTCTCAGTGTTAAGGGATGTCTCTTTTGAGTAGATCGATGTCAGAGCAGCTGTAGGGTCGTCCCTGGTACAGGAATGCCTCCGGGTGATGTTATATACAACCTTGGATGTTTTGTAAATGTCTTCTGTAGATCAAGGGGTAAATGGAGAATGCCCATTCTTCTGAGGCCTGTGCCAGGTCTTTATGTCAATGTTCAGGGTGTAAGGTCTCATTGCACTACAAGATTTGTGTGTTCCCATTTCTATTAGATAAGAACTTATTGGTATGTATAGTATTTTCCCATGTTAGTGTGCCTAGGCAAACAAGATATAAAGCCACGTGGTGCTATCAGATATATGGGGGCATAAGAACATTTCCAACAAGACCCATGACTTGGTTCAAACATAAGTATTAAACTGAGGGATTCTTTCACACCAAATTCCATATTGAGCAGTTCACAAAGAGAAGATAAAAAACATGGGGGGGGGGATCATCACTGTATAAGAAAGTAATTAGCAAAAGTTATAGCCATCAAAGAAAACACCCATAAAATGTTGAAAAGATATGTGTCCTTTTTATGCCTTTTAAAATAGTTGGGTGGGTGTTAACTCTAGGGCACCACTTTGGTCTGTGAATTAGGACTCAACAGTACTTAAGTTAGAAAGGGTAAAAAAGGAGTAATGATGATAGGAGATAAAGAAGTTAAAGAGAAATATAAATTTATGAAGGGGTATGCAAAAGGGCAGAGTACAAAATGGACATTCTGCATACATAAAAACATAATTCAATGGTAGTGAGTACTATTAATGTTTCTTGTGAGAGTACTATTAATGTTTCTTGTGCACGCGGGGGTAAATGTAGACTGGACAGAGATTACCAGCACCAGCCAAACCTCCTCCTGCTAGACTCCCGGCTCCCAGGAAGGAGAGATCCTTCAAGAAGCTGGGAGAACAGAAGTTCAGAGCCCCACCCAGACCCTCCCTAAGGAGCCGCATGGATAGTGGGGGAAGGCCTAGGGTACCTTCAAGCTCCACCAAGGGACCCAACTCACCGGCTTGCCCAGGCGTGTGACCCGGGGAAGCCCTGGAGATCTGGAGCAAGGCGGCAGAGGGGTGCTGGGGTTACCCAAGTCCCGCACCCCCCCTAGGCCTGGCCAAGCAGGCCTCCGGTATGGCGTGGGCCTGCCAAACCTCCTCCTGCTAGACTCCCCTGAAACCATTTTTTAATAGATGTGAAATTGAGTGTGATATCAACAAAATGTATTCATATACATTTCTATGTTAAAAAGGCAATGAGATGCATAAACATTTATTTGATTTTTTTATCTTTAATGTTGTGCATAAATTATGGGAAACAGCTTGATAGTTTACCCTGGATTATAATAAGAAAATTGGCATGTTTTTCCTTCTTTTTGGTTCATCTAATCATAAGTATTGGCCACTAATTTGAACACTCTTGAGTTTGAGGGGTCTAATTAATTCAGTGAAAATTTTCATTGCAGACTTGTTTCTAAAACAATTGTGCTGTTTTAATCAATTGATAGGTTTAAGCTTAGGCTTTCCATGCAGGGGAACTGGGTTCCATCCTTGCCCTGAATGCTCCTCTGAGCATTGCCAGAAGCAGCCTTTGAGCACCGGAGACTGTGTCCTTCAAATAAAAACCAAATAAAAACAATCGTAATTCTGCTTTCTGCAACTGAGAATTTCGCATAAGGAGTTAGAGAATTTTTTGCATGACTGAATTTGCGTTTTCACAGTGTGATTGAGCATGCAGAAGAACCTTTCCAAGACAACCCACTGCTAGAGAAGCCTTCTAAGACTCCCCAATCTCGGCCGCAACGTACCTGGATGACAGTTCTGCGGAATGAACTGGAATTCCTGGGGGTGAGTGAACCTCGTATAGGCTGAGTAGAGACAGACTCTAGGAAAGAGTATTTGGCTGGGTCGGTTAATGTTTTCACCTTGATTCATGAGACATGAAGGTCTAGTAGAGCTATACCAACTGGGCACCGTGGAATAGTCATTGGGAGACATTTGTTCTTGAAAAGTTGGATAAGAATGTTGAATAGAATCTGGCGATTGCTGGTGCATTAATTTAACATCTTACTATTAGGAATTTTGTGGAGTAAGGATGGGGATGAGGAAGATGGACATGGTTCGAGCCATAGATGGTGGTACTCAGGGATTGCTTTCTCCTGGTTCTAGAAGGGATGCTTTTTGTTGTATTTGGGGGACCAGGAATAGAACCTGGATCTCCTGTATGCCAAGCGTGTAAAGATCCATAGAGGAATTTCTCTGACCCTGGGAAGGATTTATAATTTTGTAAATTATATGTTTATATTTATTATATTAATCATGTTATATTCCTAAAATTATAAATTATATTTATAAAATATTTACATTTATTATATATTTATAAATTATTATATTTCATTTATGAAAATACCCATTATTAATATTTATCATTATTAAGCTAATAAAGGCATATACAAAAGAAATATATCAACTGTCCCTGCATTGTGTTATGTTTCTATTAAGTCTGAGAATGCTAGAGATATAAATATATAACATATTTAGATAATTTCTCAAGACTGCTTAAGACACTACAGCAATTTCTCATACTTGGTCTCAATTTTTTTTTTGTTTTGGGGCCACACCTGGCAGTGCTCAGGGGTTACTCCTGCTTTTGAGCTCAGAAATTACTTCTGACAGGCTTGAGGGACCATATGGGATTCCTAGGATCAAACCCAAGTTGGCAATGTACAAGGCAAATACCTTTCCTACTATGCTATTTCTGCAGCTGTTGGTCTCAATTTTAAAGACATTCATACACACTTGGGGATAAATGTTTATATTTCATAAAACATATGCATTTTTTACAGGTAACACAAGTTATGATTGCTTTAATATGCCTTTATTTTGGAACAATCATCTGCTCTGTAATCAAGATTTCAGAACTTGAAAAAGATATTTTTTCGTCATTCAAAGTGGGCTACCCATTTTGGGGAGCCGTACTTGTGAGTATATATACCTAAAATTGTCTCTAAAATAACATTATACATGCTTGTCATTTACCCAGATCAAACTTAACCAATTGCTATTTACACTATTTGAATTTAGATTATATAAATGCATTTATAACATCATTATAACATTTGTCACACTTTTATCAGATGAAATACTTGAGATTAATAAAAGTAAAATGACCAAATGTCGGCCCTAAAATTTTAGAATCCAAATATGGGGGAGGAGAACCCACTCCTTATATAATTTATCAATTAACTTTTCTTTGTGAAGAGTGGGAATACTGTTTCAATAGAGATAACCAGATCAAAAGGTGTTCAATGAACTCCTATTATGCTGTAGAAAGTCGTCTATGTGTTTTTATATCCTAAGTTTGTATTTACTGTACTGCTTAGAAACTAGAAAATTTGTTGAGATCATAAAGATATAGTCCTTAAAGAGTTATAATCAACAATCAGTTGCACAAATTTAAGAAATATAATTGTATTTTGACATAAGTAAAAATAACCCAAAACATTAACATATCAATATCATGGGTAGACTCATCACCTCAGACAGGTTTCTTGCATATCCCTTGATAATTTTTCTACTTCTCTTCCTCATCATTCCTCAAGTCATCTCTGTCATCATATTCAGTCATTAATGAGTAGTTTGCCTAATCCAATGTTTTTATAAAAGAAATTGAACATCATATTCTATTTTCCTATCGAGATTTCTTTGCTTATCAGTATTTTCATCAACTCATGTTGATTTTCTATCAGTACTTCATTCACAAGGACATATATTATTTTTGCTTATTTTACTTTATCCTGGTGAAAGTAATAGTTAGTGATATGGTTACAATAGTATAAATATTTCTGTGGGAATTTATTTTTGGTGTATAAAGTTACGGCACAACCAACACCACCAGGGTCAAAGATCCTCCATTTTACATCACTTCTAGTTTGCTTTTTCCTGATAGCCCACATCTCATACTTTCCTCACTCACTTGTTTCTTGGTAACATCAGTTTTGTAGTGAAAGTTTAAAGGTTACTATTAACACTGCCCATTCTCTTGATTTCTTTTTTTTTCGTGGGGAGCGGGGAACCTAGACTACTCAGGGATTCCTCCTGGCTCTGTATTCATGAATAACTCCTGGCAGGGGTGGTGAGCCATATGGGTTACTGGGGATTGAACCCAAGTTAACTGCTTGCAAGGCAAATAAATGTTTTCCTTGCTGTGCTATTGCTCTGACCCTGATTTATATATATAAAACGCTGGCTCCAATTTTTCCTTATATAATGCGAGTGAAATAATTTAGCATGTGTCCTTCCTCTGATTTATTTCACTTCACATAATCCCTTCTAATCAAATCCACATATTATTGAATGTCAAGGTTTCATTTTACCATTGAGTAGTACCCCTATTGTTACTATATGCTAGAATTTCTTTAGTCATCTTTTTTTGGACATTTCAGTTTTTTACAGATCTTGGCTATTGTGAACAGTGCTGCAATGAACATAGGTATAACCTTAAAATGATCTCACCAAGTTGGTCTTTACTTGCTAATTACTTACAATTAGGATCACTTGTTAAGGACTATCTGAAACTGTTGCTATATTTTATGCGAAATAATTTTCTACTATCATTCTATCCCAAACACTTTGCTTATTAAGTATTTCCCAATTCATCCCAGAATCTGGATCATTGATATGCTTTTGAATCCCTGCAGTTGGCTCTAGTTCTAATAAACTTCCAAGCACATTTTCATCATTTGCATATATAGAATATATGCCAGGGTCTGTATATATACATATATATATATATCACAAATATATTTTTGCCTAAAGGAGTTGTTACTGACACATAGGACATGTATACAGAAAAACTGTTATAATAACACCAGAGGAATGTTAATGTGGAGCCAAGCTTTAAGTGCTGTTAACACCAGCTACTCCAGTAAAGTTCAATGAATCATTAGATTTTAATGGATTCGATGAATCCACCTAGGAAGCCTGGCAGAAATGAAGACGCTCAAGTCCTATTCAGAACCACATGGAATAAGAATCTGTACATTTTACAGTAAAATTGTGTGATTCAGATGCCCATTTAATTTGAAAGAGCAATCTATGAGGGGAAAAAAAAGAGGAAGAAAAAAAAAGAAGGGAACACTAATGAATAACTCTATAGAAAACCCATAACTTTACCTTATGCTGTTGGTTAAGGGGAAAAGTGACATAGAAAACTCCAGACTTACTGTGATCTCTCCTTCTTCCTTTTGAACAGTTTGCTATATCTGGAATTTTGTCAATTATTTGTGAAAAGAAAAATGAACTTTACCTGGTGAGTTATAATTCTTTTGCCATCGTTGAGGAGATTAAAAAATACACCTAGAATTTGGAGGGAGTCACAGTGTCTCCTGAAACATGTAAATATATGTAAACAATCATTTATGTATTTAATATGTAAATATATTATGAGCTTATATTATATGAATATAGTATGAGGACATATGGCTTTATTACTCTGTTCTACATTGGATATAATGGCTAAAACATGAAAGTAAATTATCAACTGTGTCATTTGAAGAAGAATAAAGTGGAAGTACTTTGAAACTTTATTTAAAAATGTTCCCACTTCATACACTTGCCCCTGAATCAATCATCTGTCATGAAATAAATGATTCATTTTAATGAAAAATACAATATGGCGTGCTCGCTTCGGCAGCACATATACTAAAATTGGAACGATACAGAGAAGATTAGCATGGCCCCTGCGCAAGGATGACACGCAAATTCGTGAAGCATTCCATATTTAAAAAAAAAATACAATATGGGGAGAGATCATGTGCATTCCTGGTAAGAAAGTGATCAAATCATATTAAACAATAACTGTACATCCACAATTTTCTTTTTCAATTTGTATTTGGAACCAATGCAGAGTTTACTAGTTGCCTCCTGCCCTGAAAATATAGATAGGCTGATAGAATATACTGAGCGGTGTAAGCCCAGATCTAAGTGTGTATTCTTTACCTCCAGGTCTGGGGGCGCCTGGGAGCAAATTCTGTCAGCATCATCGGGTCAGGAGCAGGAATCGTCCTCCTGTGTATGAACTTAAGGAAGAGCGCAGCTTCTATTTCTGGTTGCAAGAAAGCTAAACAGATAGATTTCTGTTTTCTGGCTTCTTTTTCCACTGTATGTATTGCTTGTGGAAATGGTGTGAATTTAGGTCTTGATCTAAATAAGAAAATTCTATTTCTATAAACTAGAATACTCTTTTCAACGCTTCAATATTTTTGTTGCTTCTGTCATAATTTAGTGTTCTAGGGTCATGCAGATAAATACTTTATTCCTAGGTGAACCTTGAGTTATTTTCCCACATTTAAGTCACTTCATAAAAACTGATCACAGACATTAGGGGTTGATGAGGACAACAGCACCGTGGAGACATCTAAGGATAACTCTGCTGTCTTTTGTTGTTGTTGTTGTTATTGTTCAATAGGAAATTGTAGCCATAATCCTGTGTCTCACCATTCTGGGTTTTTGCTGTGCTGTGTCACTCACAGTTTATGGAGTTGGAGACATGATCAAAAAAAGTCAGGTAGGTGGTCACTTGGTATTACATCCTGATAGCAGGGAAGCTAAAAGGATTTGTACTTTCTCATTAAAAAAAAAAAAAAAGGCAAACAAACGTTTCTTCATGAACATTTTTTTTTTAAAAGACTTGCTTCACCAAGTTACGTTTTGGGTTCCAGTTTTCATATTGTAAATCAATTTCTACTTGAAGGAAATCCATAGCTCAGCCAGTATGATGGAGGGTTAAGAAAAGAGGATCTTTGTCCTTTTCGGAAATGAAAATGCTTCAAATTGTGTTGAGCATAAGAAGTGTATGATCGTGTAACAAGTGATGGGAACAGTGTCTGGCTTATTTCCTGTTCAAGTGTAATTCCCTTACTACTTTGTATTGCTCCTTCTTTTCACCTTCCCAGGTCCTCTTTTCTCATTCTTCATTTTCCCCTAATGCATGAGAGTACCAGATGCATTTTTATTTTTTCTGCCTCAGGCATTACAGCTTTTATGTGGAAAAAAAAACCCTCAAATATTTAATACACATACACTTCTCAAATATCCTAGATAAAACATTGTCTCCAATTGCTCACTCACTGATATGACTGATATGACTCACTGTTCAAGTCCAACAGCTTTATTTTTTAAATTATTTTCCTTTGAAAACAAATAAGATGGAAGACGCACCAAAGCTTAGATGTCACAATCTCACCAATGTGTCACTGAGAGATATTGGCTCTTTAAGCTCACACGGAAAGCAATCTAGCTTAGTTTGTAAGAATTGGAGAGAATATGTAGATAAACTTCTAGAAAAGATTTCCAGTGGTAAAGGTTCCTTGGTACTTTTACTATCTAATAATTTTAGCCAATATTTATAATATTATAAATCATAAGATTCACTTATACTAATCTATATTATTAAATCAATAAATATAATAACTGATTAAAATGAATGATTAATAAATATTTAATTCATAATTTGTTGTGAATACTTCTTAATAACCAACAATTATAATAATTAATAAAAGCATTGATGCATCGGTAATTTAATCAATAGCGTATGAGTAATTGATCATGTGCTTATGCTAGTATAGATTATGGCATAATAATAGTGAAATATCTAATATCTTGTTATCTAATAAACTATCAAATAATGTTTCCTCATTAGATTCCAGAAGATCGTCTATATGAAGAAGTAAACATATATTCATCTATTTACTGTGAGTTGGAAGACAGAGAGAACAAGCAGCTTACTGATTCTCCTCCTGATTCGTAAAATCATGTGCTCAGATCATGTGACCTATGGCAAATGGTTCAGAATGTCTTGATCTGTGTTTAAAGGGTTACTAACAACACTTCTCATCTGTGTTTAAGGGGATTCTGCCAACATTGCTAACTGAGGATCTGAAAGTTGAACAATTATGCATTCCCCAGATGGCAATAATTAGTTTTAATTATTTCTGTGGATCTAAATGAACCCAGGCCCACTTGCAGAGGTGATTGATTCCTATTGTTTTCTGTTATTATCTCATACCCATCCTATCTGGGAAGTCAACATATAAAAAGTAATACTTTACTATGTACTAATAATTGTGGGACTAGAAAATCAGGGGAACCTTGGTTGAGAATTGAGCTAAAACTTGGAAAGTTAGATCATATTTATTCCTGAGTTTTGGAAATTCACCCAAGCAAGATGTGCACGATATTTTTTTATCCCCTCACTGGACCATGGGCATCTTGAGGGAAAAGTCCATTGAGATCTCACAGGTATTTGAAGTTGCCAACATTTATGTCTTTCATAATAGGGTTACCAATTTTTAACATTCTATGGATGTCCAGTACATATTTCTGGGTTAGAAATCTTAAAGTAGAAAAGCGAAAAAGAGAGAAAGAAATGATCCTGAATTGAATTTGGAAGCAATTAGGAGGACAAATGGACAAATCTTAGGAGCTGAGTTAAGAATATAAATGAATATTTGAATAGACTTTGCAGGCAAGTATTAAACCTGTGGTGTATTCATATTAGGTTATCAGGCTATCTTTTTTCCTGTTTGTGTTCAGTCATATGGTATATTTATCTCTGATGATCAAATGCAGGAGTCTGCAGTAGAATCTTAGACCTACTGCTTGAATTAAGGGACTAATAACAAATCATTTAATAATATTTTCACATAATCTGGATTTTCTCATATGTAAAATCAAGATATTAGAAATTATTTTTCAGTTGGCCTTAAAAGGCAATTATGAAAACACAGTATAAATTAAAAGTGTTCTAAAAAAGAGATTATTATAAAAATATACTTGGGTCACATGTATATCTAAGCAATGTCCAAATCTTAAACGTTTCTAATATTTAACTCTGTGCACTTTATATTACTTTAAAAGGCTCTAATACAACTTCAACTTGAATGTACTTTGTACTTAATAATTTCTAATAAATTGACTCTAAGTGCATTTTATATTCATTTAAAATTTTCTGATACATCTTCAACTTGAATGTACTTTGGGCTTCTCCACTTCACAAGTTTTCCCTGGCTTGAAATGTTCTCTGATTGCCTAAGTGGAATCTTCTTTAACATTTATCTTAAATTTTATTTTAATATTTAAATTTTTCTGGTTACAACTTTTATTTTCCCTTGGTTAACAATTTTTCATACCAAATACATACAAAAATGTACACAACATACATAATTTTCTATATGAAAAGATTTTATGTCCCTTCAACAATACAAAAATATATTTTGGGCAATGAAATTATTAGTCTCACAAAAGTATGTGCATTTTTTGAATCAGGAACACATTCACTGGCACAATGACATAGAAAGACTAAGGTCAAAAAACACTTTCTAATACTAATGGAACTGTTTTTATTAAAGGGGTGTAGTATGAACAGACCTAAAAAGTCAGCTCAGTTTTAGGCTCTGATTTTTAGGAAATTTTACCAGAGAAAAGTGGAGAATACCCCAGGACATATAATAGAGTTCTGGTAAAGAAAAATATCTGGAAATATAGATTTTGTTTCATTTTAGAGAAACCATTATTAAATGAAGCAGACGCATTCTCTAACAGAATTACTTTGGGATAAAAGTGAAGTCAAATGAATTTTCCATACAAAAATAGAAAGGTATAAGGTGCAAAACTTAGAAAACTGCCTTGTTATAATAGACATCAAGTAGCCCTGAATAGAGTGATCCAAAAATGAGAGAATAGTTAGCCATAAGACATAGTATTTGCTGACTTTGCAGAAGTCCACACTGATAAGTCAGTTCCAGACTACTCATGGAGATGAAACAGTGAAAACAGCAAAGGTGAGTGAGAACAAAAAGAAGTCAGAGAAATTAATAATCAGGGTGATGATATGAGTAAAAGAATAAGACATCTGTAAAGGTAATGGAAGGAAAGAGGAAGTGATAAATGACCTTAGATGGTCAATAGAAGAGGGAGAGAGATAGACGCAGAATAGTCTCACTCATCTATGGGTTTTAAGAAAAATAAAAGACATCCTTGCAATAATTTTCAGAGACAAAAGAAAGGAAGGCTGGAAATTCCAACTCACTACATGAAGCTCACCACAAAGAGTGATGAGTAGTTAGAGAAATAACCACATTGAGAACTATCCTAACAATGAGAATGAAAGAGGAAAGTAGAAAGCCTGTCTAGAGTACAGGCAGGGGTGGGGTGGGGAGGAGGGAGATTTGGGACATTGGTGATGGGAATGTTGCACTGGTGAAGGGGGGTGTTCTTTACATGACTGAAACCCAACCACAATCATGCTTGTAATCAAGGTGTTTAAATAAAGGTATTAGTTAATAAAAAAGAGAAGGAAATAGACATAATCAAATGGAAATTTCTGCTAGCAAGTAATAAAATATTATGTTGTTTAAAAAACAGTAGTAGCAAAAAATTATTCAAATTTATCCAAAAATTATCTAAATCACTAAAAATTTAATGATGTTGAAATTTAGATGTTATAAATTTGGGGCATTGAGTCATGCCCAACAGAGATGCTCTGTAGTTTCTACACTTCTGGCCCAGAGCCTTCCTCATTAGGGATTCCTCAAGAGAGTTCTTGTCCTGGGGAAGTGACTCCTCTTTCCCCTACATCCCTATGCCTGCTGAAAAGCCACAACTAATAAGTTACTTCTGCTGGCTAATATGTCTTCCATACTTCTGTCTTAGTGAATCATATCCCTCTTCCCACTCTTGATTGCTAATTGACTTCCTTGCTGGTACTGTTGTAATATGGATTTAATTAAAACAATTAAATCCAATTGTTCAGGTAAAACAGTTTAATTAAACTCCTAATTAAAACTAAGTTTAGAATTGCATTCCAATTGACTTGAGGGTTAAGGTGAGACCTCCCACTTACCATGACAGTGAGAACTATTGACAGTTGAAGCTTGATAATACATGAACATGGCAAGACTCAGATGGAGTGAGTCAGCCAGAAAACATATAGAACTTCTGTACTCCTCTCCACCCCTAGCTCTTTAGACCTCTTCCATCTGGATATTCCTGAGCTATATCCTTTTTGCCATCTATAGGTAATCTAGCAAATAAGAGTTTTCCCAAGTTCTGTGAGTCACCAAAGCAAATTAATCCTAAAAGTTCTTTTAGGAGCCTTTATTCAATTTCTCCAGTAGTACAGAAACACTAAATCTAAAGTAGAGGGCAGGGAGAAATACTAACTCCAAAGGGAGAAAAACTAAATCTAAAATGGGGGGTAGGGAGGATTTAAAAATTCTGTAAGACTGAGAATTTGTTATTATTTTCTGGCAAGTCGAAGCTGAATTGGGTTAACTGTTTGGTGGTGTTAAGAGAGCACACAACGTAATCACCAAATAAAGATTTTATTTTGAAGTTAATTATTGATATCACTCCTAAGATTTGATTGTAGGGCTCTTGTCCATGTATACAAATGAGTCAAATATGTGGATGAAGCCATAAATCTACTGTAAAAGTACATAACAACAACAAAAACAACAACAAAAAGAATCACATAACTCCTGATGGAAATTAAAGGGAACAAAAAAATATTTCTATGACTTCATTATTTTATCTAGTTTTCTTGGAATAATGTGACTATTTGGTCAACGTAGTCAATGGTAGTCTGAAGTCCTGGGATTTTGTAGAAACCAATATTTAGTAACTCCAGAGACCATTATTAAATTATTAAACATATATTCAAAAAACAAAATTTTTTAATGTTCTATTACATAACATTTCAGGAATTTAAGATTTTTCTTTCTTAGCTTGGGTTTCTTTGGTTGGCTTACACATGTTCTCATCAACACCAGACTTCTGAGAAATTGACTTATATTTCCTAATTTAATAGTTCTTCATACGAAGACTCAACTTTAGTATGTGATGAGAATTTATTCTTGTGACTGTCGGGCAGGAAAAGCACACTCTAGAAGAAACAAAGTAAGTTTTTTTCTTCAGATTTTATTTCATTCATGCCAGTAAGTTTATAGTATATATAAACCTTAGCTATTCTGAAATAATAACACACATAATAACATAATAAACAGTTTTTAATATTATATTCATTCATTTTCATTTTGCTACCTCGAATAAAAGTTTAGATAGATCATTTAATTTATTTAAATGAAGATGTGAATCTATGGTAGTGGTGACTCATGGAATTGTATTAAACTATTTTTAAATATATTGTAAGGGAAAATAAATTTTAAATGGCTGAAAAAGAAAATAAGAGAAGACATTTTTTGAATATAGTCACATGACAAAATGCTCTTCTTGCCAAAAACAAAGAAAGTCACACCAAGTTCTAGTCAACTGAGTCCAGGAAGAAAATTCATACCACAGAGATGAGCAAGTCTATGTCTCAGATTTCTGCATTTTGAAACGAGAAGTGACTCGTTCATTTCCCACATTTGGCTGCCTTCACAGTCAGCAAATTTCCCATTGCATTATACTTCCTTCATCTTTTTTCATCTCTGTTAAAGTATTGCCTATCATGAGTATATCATGGCCTGGAACAGATTGTCCCTTCTGATACTCTTTTTTTTTTTTTTTTTTTTTTTTTTTCCTTCTGATACTCTTGCTAACATAGTTCAACAGAAATCAGAAACTGAGATACATTGGGTAAGGCTCAGGGAGTTTGGGAGGTTGGTGGGGACACTCACCCCAGAAAAACCAGATTGAAGCTGTTTCCACCACATCCCAGCAGTGAGAGCAGAGAGGAAGAACTCCAGCAGAGTGGAAATCAGCATCAAAGACAAAGTTCCCTGAAAAGCAGCAAACATCAAATCAGCAGTGCCTTTTCAATCATCAGAAAATAGTCAAAACACCATCAGGAGAACATGACTATTTCTGAGACTTAGTGCTTGGCCTCAATTCAATCCCTTTGCTCATTTATCACCTTGGCAAGAAAATCAAAGAACTCACTTAAACACCTTTTCTTCCTTCTTCCTTCCTTCTTTCCTTCCTCCCTCCCTCCTTCCCTCCCTTCCTTCCTTCCTCCCTCTTTTTTCTTTCTTTCTCTTTCTTCATTTCTATTTTTCTTTCTTTCTTTCTTCTTTCTTCTTCTTTCTTCTTTCTTTCTTTCTTTCTTTCTCTTTCTTTTCTTTCTTTCTTTCTTTCTTTCTTTCTTTCTTTCTTTCTTTCTTTCTTTCTTTCTTTCTTCTTTCTTTCCTTTTTTTCTCTTTTCTTTCCTTTTCTTTTATACCAGTTTTTTTTTTTTAATTAAAACCATTGTGATTTACAAAGTACTTGATAGTTGAGTTTCAGGCTTCTTTTTTTTTTTTTTTTTTTGGTTTTTGGGCCACACCCGTTTGACGCTCAGGGGTTACTCCTGGCTATGTGCTCAGATATCGTCCCTGGCTTGGGGGACCATATGGGACACCGGGGGATCGAACCGCGGTCCGTTCCTTGATAGTTGAGTTTCAGACACAGAATTAATCAGGGTCAATCCCACCACGGGTGTCCATCTCCCTCCACCAATGTTCCTCAGGTGGATCCCATACCATCACTCTTGTCCTCCAGTCTGCCAATATAATAGACCAGTTTTAAGTTTAGATGGTTAAAGTTTGGGTCTCTTGATTCCATTGTTGTTGCCTTTGGCTTGGCAAAAAAAAAGTTCTGTCCTTTTTTTAACACTACCAACACATGTGAGACTACTTGGCCCCAGGCCCCCAACCTTTCATGTTTGTATTTATCCTCTTTCACTAAGTTTCTTTCCTTCTTCTCACTATATTTTTGGGCCAAAGGTGTTTAAAACAACTCCCATTTAGACCATAGCATTTTTTTGTTTATTAATATCTTTATTTAAGCACCATAGTTACAAACATGTTTATAGCTGAGTTTCAGTCATAAAAAATGTGCACACCTCCTTCACCAGTGCAACCTTCCCACTTGTTTTTGGGTTTTGGGTCATATCCAGTGATGCTCAAGGATTACTCCTGGCTCCACATACAGGAATTATTCTTGATGGTGCTGGGGGACTCTATGGTATGCTGGGGATCCTGTCACATACATGTAAGGCAAATTCTCTACCAGTTGTCTTATTATTCCAACCTCACTTACACACTTGTTTGTGACGTAATTTGTCACTCAGTAAGGAAGCAGAGCTGTGTGAGAAAACCTGGGATGGAGAAGCCACAGCTCCAGCCTAGCCTTAACTGGATCATTTATTTGGTAGTAAAGTGAACTAGTTTAGAACAATCCTGGCTTCTTAAGCTTCTGCTTCCTCATTTATAAAATGTGCATGATTTTTCTTCTCAGAGATTTATGAGGATAGGTGGATTATTCCCTGTGAACTTTAAAAAAAACAAACCAATTTTAACTCCCTTCTGTATAATCTGAACTTCCTCCCCCGCTCTCAGTTTTCTTGATGGCAGTAAGAAGTATACAGAATAATTGAATCTGTAAATGAGGGTATTTGCTAACATTCTAAATCACCTAAAAAAATTACCAATAGATTTCCCCATTTTACCATTTTAACTGTTCCTGCAGAACTGGCCATCTGATAAGACAGAAGATAAAATATGATTGCATGTACTTCTAGTTAATTTACATATAGTTAAAGAGGAAATAAAGCTTCCATATTACCTAGAAATTGTTTCATCAGGCAAGTTCAATAGAACACCTTTGATTGATGGTGTAAAATTGTCCCATGAACAATTATTTTGTCCACCACACAAATCTCTCCAGAACATCTCTGAAGAATTTTTCCCAAGGTGGACTTGATCCTGTCATGTGTTGACTCATCCAATGAACACAATATCTGTTACACTCCCTTGTACTATTTCTCATTATAGCATCATTGATCTGTGATCCACTCCATTTGGAGCAATACTCACATGTAAACTTTACCAGCTCTACGTTTTTTCCTGGCCATGCACCAAACAAGCTCTTTTGATTTAATGCACTTTTAGGAGAGTAGGGTAGGTAATAACTATTCTGTACATATTTATCCTTATGGGTGATTTATTTTTTGATTGTAGTCTATCTCTGTACTATAAGATCATTCTTAGTGTTTCTCAGGGACCGTGTGCAGTACCAGGGATCAAACTAGAAATGTAAGGCAAGTGCCTTAACTCCTGTAATATATCCCTAACTTCCATGTGGTTCTTTCCCCCCCTTACTGTATTACTGACAATATAAGATTTTAAGTGTAAAAAATATTATTATTCTATTTTTATTATTAGCTAAACTTCATTATTTCAATTTCTCCAATTATGGCAATCATTATTATACATCCTTCTGTATTCTTTGTCTGTTAATTTAATAAATCCCTCATATGTATGTTATAGCAAAAATGATAGTGATATTTACATCTTGTCTGTTCAAGGAGAAACCCCTTTTTGTAACCCTTATATTTCTTGCTCTCCATTAATCAGTACTTTACCCAATATCTAAGACCAAGTGAAGCCCCAATCCTATATTGCACCACGTTTTCTTGTTAACATGTCATGATCTCTTTCTGCCATCTTGGACATTTTAATTCCCAATTTCATATGTGAAGTTTTTTTCCTTCCTGACGAAACTCCTCTAAGAATGAAATTTGACTAAAAAGAAATTTAACCATGGGGCCGGAGAGATAGCATGGAGGGAGGGCATCTGCCTTTCATGCAGAAGATCGGTAGTTCGGATTCCGGCAGCCCATATGGTCCCCTGAGACTGCCAGGAGTGATTTCTGAGCATAGAGTCAGGAGTAACCCCTGAGTGCTGCCGGGTGTGAAACCAAAAACCAAAAACCAAAACAAACAAACAAACAAACAAAACAAAACCCTTAACCAAAAGTTCTAGTTTTTTGTTTGTTTTTGTTTTTATTTTTGTTTTTGGTTTGGAATGGGGCCACTTCTGGCAGTGTTCAGGGGTTACTCCTAACTCTATGCTCAGAAATCACTCCTGACAGGCTTGGAGGACTTTCATAGGAATTTTGGGAATTTAATTTAGGTCAGATGCATGCAAGGTATACACCCTACTCTACCCCTGTGCTATTGCACCCCCCCCAAATTTAGCTTTTATCATTAGTCTCCATGATATTCATTGTTCAATTTCACGCATGCCCTGGAACCTGGACAGGAACCTTGATAGGAGCTGGAATCTACTGTGATCTCTTTGCCTACTTAGATTATCTCAGTAATCCCAAATCCTTGTCATAATCCCAGTTTTACCTCAGATACTCAAAGCAGAAAACATTAAATTTTCAAAGACATGCAGCTCATGACATGAAGCTCATCACATAGAGTGATGAGTGCAGTTGGAGAGATGACTACACTGAAAACTATCATAACAATGTGAATGAATGAGGGACGTAGAAAGCCTGTCTCGAGTACAGGTGTGGGGGTGGGGAGGAGGAAGATCTGGGAAATTGGTGGTGGGAATGTTGCACTGGTGAAGGGGGGTGTTCTTTACATGATTGTAATCATACAACTATAATCATATTTGTAATCACGGTGTTTAAATAAAGATAATTATAAAAAAAAGTTTTCAAAGACGTGATAATGAGAATTTAAGTCTTAAAACATTCCATCTTAAAATACTCACAGCCAGAATAATAGTGGTCATGGAGCAGTAAGCGTCACTATCTTGGCGATAATAATAGGATTCTGTTGTTGTTTTATCCTTTTCATTCAAGTGGCATCTCCAGGAAACTGTACCCAAAGCAGCCAGTTTGATGGAGAGGATAACGAAACCCACGATAGCAGATAAACAGCTCAGAATATTAAAAGCCAGGCTACATTGAATCTGAAAGAGAAATACTGAGTAAGAATATCTAAAAATGAAAAGCAAGTGTTTTGTAGACATTTCTTAGAACTCTGCAAATTTTCTTTTCTTTTTGTGTACCTCAAATATTCTAGAATTGTGAAATTATAGTTGAGTCTCTCTGGTGCCTTATAACCATCTAAAAGATATGCAGTGAATGAAGGTAGACAAATAGTACAAAGGTACAAACCATAGAAGGTACTCAGTGAGTGAATACATGAAATAGTCCCTCTAGACAAAATCAGGGTGTTAGAAATTATTGCTTTCCTAAATTCTTTGCTCTGAATAGATAGCAGGGCTCTGTCAAATCAGACCTGCAAACTTCAAGAGAGTGTATCCAAATATTGATGCGATCTCTTTCTCACTCATGTCACTCAGAAATCCATACAGAGGAGCAGGTCAAGCAAGTCACACATCCTTGTGCATGGTCTCTCTTAAGAGCCCATGTGTACACAGGTTCATGGTCACACCCATATGCACACACACGAGTATGGAGTCAAGGCTCTCAGGTTCAAGTATACTCTAGAATCTGAACTGGCTTATTGGAGTTGAATGAAATTCATGGGTCATGAAGATTAGCTGTAGGTAGAATTCTATATTAGCTGTAGTTAAAGTTCTATGCCCAAGTATGGGTACAATGTATGAATGTCTGTGAGTGATGTAAAAAGAGGTGTTGATGGGATGTCAGAAAAATAATAAAGCTAATTTGTAGCAGGTACAGTAGGTTTATCCTCTAGTTTCTCTGTATTCCTGACTACTCAGTTCTTCAGTCTTCTTTCCTACTCTGAGTTTCATGTCTACATTGATGAAGAGATAATTTATAAATCAAATGATCTTAGAGATAGTTTCTCTCTTCCTCCATCTTTCAGAAGGGGAATCTGATCTAAGATTACACTGCTACTGTCTGGGCCAATTCAGGAGCCAAAATGAGACTGTTACCTAATCCCATTCAGACTTTCTTTTCATTTGTTGGCTCAGTAGTGGGAATTTGGGGTCACAGTAGAGGATAGATAGCACATACTGTTTCTTAGCTCCTCCAAATTGTTCTGACTGCTTTGGTAGACTCTTAAAGCCAAGCTTTACCCATTGACATTCTGTGTGTTCTTATATCTGCCCCCTGCCCTGTATTCAACTACTTGGGAAATGTAGGATTGAGTAACTCTTTAGTGAACAGTTACAGATTACGTTAATCTCAGTCAGCCAGTGTTTTCTCCCTGTCAAAATGCAGGGTTTCACCAGAAAGTGTTAAAGACTAAAATTGTTTTCTTAAACAGTATTTATAACTATTACAATTTTAGGAGTCAAGAGATCCACTATATAAGAGAAAAAATAGAATTACCATGAGAATGACAGTTTAATAGGATTTCTTAAGCTTTAATGAATGTGCTTAAATTGTGAATTCACAGGAATAAATATCTTTATAAACCTGCGTTTCCTTCATCATTGACAATCTAAATATGAAGTCTTATTATTATCCAAAGGGAGTCCTAGAAGGTAGACTTTTTCTCAAATTGACTCCTAAGCTTTGGGCATAGGGAAAAATGAAATATCCTGAATGAAGGTTCTGATTCAAGTGATGAAGGAATGTACATTGGACAGAAATAATTTCTAACCCTTCTAAGGACATACATTATGACTTAGTTTTCAGCTCTGCACAGTTAATGACCTTGAGAAGTTCTCCCTAAATTCCTCCTCTAAATACACATAGTTCTTATACTCACCAGAATCTTTGTTGTTTTTCGTTCTGCAATGATGCATAGAGATCCAGAGGTGATAAACTATCGAGAAAGAGTGGAAAATGGTTAGATAAGTTTCTATGTAGATATGAAGCTACAATGTTTTCAAGGCATTGATGGAAAACTCCCATGGGTAAAGCAGTCAGGAAAGAACCAATAAGTATTCATGCAAGACACAATTAAATACATGATAAGTATTTTAGCTTCAAGACTATTTTAAAAAATCCAGCTTCAACATAGCTCAAGATGAGGTGAAGAGTAAGACCATCTTCCCAAGAAGAAATTACTTGTGCCAGCTTAGAAATAAGTTGAAAGGGCCCGGAGAGATAGCACAGCGGCGTTTGCCTTGCAAGCAGCCGATCCAGGACCAAAGGTGGTTGGTTCGAATCCCGGTGTCCCATATGGTCCCCGTGCCTGCCAGGAGCTATTTCTGAGCAGACAGCCAGGAGTAACCCCTGAGCAACGCAAGGTGTGGCCCAAAAACCAAAAAAAAAAAAAAAAAAGAAAGAAATAAGTTGAAAGACAAATTCTACTCTCCCAAATGAATTCAGTGTTTTCCTGACCCTCACACATAGGAGGACACATTCTATTATTGGCTCCTTGGTCCTGACGGAGGGAGAAGTAATGATCACTCAAGGTGTAGTGAAACACCTCAACTTTCTTAGTTTCCTTCCACTTCCACCCCATCTCAGCTATCTAAGCTTCTCTACTCACACACAAAGCGCCTAAGAAAGGGTGTGCAGTCTTCAACAGGAGGTAAATCGTATCAGAAAAATCTGAAGAGTACGGAGCAGACACAAAAAGGATTCCCAGGCTCAACACCATCACTCCACACATGATCTGGATAATCTGTTGTAAAAAGAGAAATGGAGAATCCATGGACATTTGTGGTAAGACAGGACTTCATCTCTCTCATGCAACTCACACAGGATCATTTTCTACTGAATCTTAGAGAGGATCCTACTATAAAAGCTCTGAAGTGCAACGTCTGAAAAAGATGCTTTGGAGAAGAAAGTCATTGTATCACTTAGTATGATGGTCTTGGCGCATCTGGACAAGTGCTTAGATAGCATTTAGGTATTTCTGCTTTCATGGCCTGTGTGTGCTCATTTATGACCTTCGATCATCATGACCAAGGATGTTGTTCTAAATGCATTTCTACTAATTATCATTACAGGTTAATACTCATTATCACTGTTACAAATAATAATATGCAGCCTTTTGTAAGTCACAATTATAAATAAAGTGTTCTTTTAAGGTGTGAGGAAGCTTAGGACACACTAAGTAATATTTAGACCCAGGCTTGCTTCTGACTCTGCACTTTTGGAGTTGCTAAGAAACACCAAAACATCCAGGACCAAACTAGTTCAGTCACATGCATGGCAAATTTGTTAACATCAGTACTATCTCTTTAGCCCCTAAACTATTTTCTTCAATGTAGAGAAGTTGTTGATAATAATTGTTGCTTAAGCCTGTGCAAAAACACATAGACAACAAAAACTTAATTGTCGCTCATATTTGGAATTGGGAGAAAAATATTTTTAACACTGTCTCAAGAAGAAATGATCTGGGGATAGTTCTGGTGGTTCTCTAAGTGGCTTCCATTGGTCTATGCTTCAACCTGGAGGGCCTCTGACAAAACAGTCTCCACAGTCACAATGATTGACTTATCCCCAAATATATAATCTCTCCCTTAATCCTCCCATGCCAATGCAACATACTTTGAAGATCTTACCCCAATAGTTTTGATTTCTGATTTTAGACACCCCCACAGATTGTTCCGATTCTGGTTGGTAGGCATGGGTTTCTCTGTTTGGGGAACATTGATGCCATTTGGTGAGATAATAACAATGTTCTGGTGGGTCATAGGTTGTGATAGCATGATGAGGTTATCAACACTGAAAGAGAAATAAATTCAAGTTTTATAACAGAGAGCTCCCAAGTTTGACTCTCCAGACTTTAGGGAAGGAAACTGATTGCACAAAACCCTAAATGCTGACTTTATGATAATTTTCCTACAATTTTATGAGTAGTTCATTCATTATAGAAACAATTTCACAGGGAGGCAAGAACACCATGTTCAGAAGAAAGTGACCTAAAAATTTTGCAGTCCATCAACATCACAATTTTCCTTTGTGTTTCCTACAGAAATTAAAGTGCAACATAATTTTATGAAGTTTACCCTCAAAGTTGTCTCCCAATCATAATCTATTGATCATAAGTAGGCTCACCAAACTTTTTATGATCATTTTTATACTCTTTAGATCACATATTCACTTTCTTTTTAGGTCTAATGGTAATATATATTAGAATCAATCCTAGGTATATTCTTATAATATTTATTAGACAATATCCTTACTAGTGCTTTTAATCCTTATAAAAAAAACCTGGGTAATTAGCTATTGAATAAAACCATGTCAAATGAAAACTTAGAATGAAATAAATTAAATATGTATAATGAACTATACATTTTCTTTCAATACGTGGAATAGTATTAAACAAACATCTATAGGCATAGTTATTGTTAATTCAATTGGTAAGCTATAGAGCCCAGACTGAATCCCAACTTCCCTCAGCACCATTCCTAGATGGTACTTTGGACTCTGTGCACCATCCACTAGATTTTATTACCTCTCCCTTCTCTCTGGCCAAAGTATCCTGTGCCAGATTTTTATCTGGAGAAACAGCAGCATGCAGGGGTATGAGAATAGAACTTGGCATTGTACACCCTGGGCCTAAGACCTGCACCCTACACTCTCAACCTTTGGAACCAGGTTGCCCTTGGAATTAGTGGTGTGACTCTCTTTTCAATTGCACCACTTTCATCCCAGAAATGTCCCAATGTGAACACTGGAGAAACACTGAGGAAGTAGGAATTGTGCTCCTTGAACGGCAGAATACATTCTATAACTGAAACTCAATCATAAACAATTTTGTATTCATGGTGCTTAAAGAAAGTAATTATAAAAAAGAAAAAGAAAAGAACTGTGCCCTTATTAACATGCCCTGATCAAATGAGGGACTCACTAAGGCCACAGTATTAGATAAAAGTAAGACACAGTTCACGACCGGATGGTCTTTCCCTTTGCTCACTGTATTCATAAAATAGCTTAAATTTAGGGTCCCTTAAATTCTCTCAAGGATATGAACATCAAGTATCCCCTCTAATGAAAATTGTAGTCATGGGAATTGAAAAAAATGTCTGAGCAGCTCCTACCTGTGGCCTCAGATCAGCACGTTGTTGATTCCAGTGGAATTCTGATTTCCAGGAGATTTTATTTCTGGATTCTTTTACACAGGCTTGCTAGAATTTCTTGTTTTCATCTTCTGAACGCCACTAACTTTGCCTCAGAGTGAGGTTTAGAGCTAAACAGGATGTGATCCTTTCACATTTTGATTACAGGCAGTATAGGCACTTCCTTTTTCTAAACTTTTTGCATCTTTAGAAAAATCAACCCACCAAAAGCCTACTTATAATTGAGTTTTGCCTATGAATTGTCATACTTACTAGCTTGTTATTAGACAAATTCATGTTCTGCTTCTTTGCTGTCCAATATGTTAAGTAAGAAACAATATCCACACTGGATATTTATTATTACAGAAAATATTTATGAAATGTTTTTGAAAGGCCTGTGTTGCTTCCAAGGAAAATTGAATATACAATTACTAGGCGTACTATTGACGATAGTAGTTGTTTGATAAGCAAAACTTAGTAAGACACATTCACTATATAATAATAATTAGTGTTATTATAAAAACAATCTTGAGCTATTTTCAAAAAAAATGTCAATAACAGATAATTGCAATTCCAGAATATGGAACATCATTTTATATGGCTTCTATATGATTTTAGATTTTTAAGTTTTCAGACTCTGAGAAGGCTTTACCAGCCTTTTCAAAGCCATTTCAGAGTCTTCTTCCTTCTTTTGTTCGTTTCTTTGATTTAATTTTATTTTATTGAAACCATTATGATCTACAAAGTCCTTCCTATTTGAATTTCAGATATATAGTGCATCAGGGTCATTTCCACCAACAGTTTCGACCTCTCTCCACCAATGATACCAGAGTGCATCCTGTACCACCACCTATTGCCCCCTGGCCTGCCAGTATAACAGGCCCATTTTAAGTTTTAAGTTTAGATCGTTAAACTTTAAGTCTCTTAATTCTATTGTTGATTTTGGCTTGGATATTTACCATTTATACTCGAATATAGGCAGATTCAGGTATAAGCCAACTTCCCTAATTTTACCCTAAGAACTGGGAAAGTTTAGTGACTTGAGTATAAGCCAAGGTGGAAAATGCAGCAGCCACTGGTAAATTTCAAAAATAAAAACATATACCCAAAACAATTACAATAATTAAAAAATCAGTAAATAAATAAGTAAATAAATAAATACATGTTACATTTATGATACATGATTGTTTGATATGCTATATACTATTAACATACTGCATTAACCCATGATATTCAATGGCAACCTTAATAAAGTGAATAAACCATTTTAAGACAGTAAAGCATTGTAAATAAATGGTTAAAAATTCTGAATCCTTAGACTCCAAAATCCCTGATTATAAGGATTCAGGATTTATAAACACTTATTTACATGATTTTACTGCCTTAAATGGGGTTTTCACCTAATTAAATGTGCCATTGAATATTGTGGGTTAAATAGTTCAGTGGCATCCAGTTCAGTTCATCTGCTTACCTCTTCACTCAGCCAATTTGTGGACTGAGCTGAAGCACCGCCCCTCCAGAAGATGACAGAAGACGACTGACTAGAGACTATATGCATTTGATCAAATAACCTGTAGACCCGAGTATAAGCCAAGTTCATGTTTTTCGGCACAAATTTTGTGCCAGAAAAACTCGACTTATACTCGAGTATATACATTAGTTCAGTTCTTATTTTTCTCCACCAGTGTTTCTGAGATTTCTTGGCCCCTCGCCCCATCCTTTCTTTTTTTTACTTTCTTCTTAATTTTATAGAAAAATGCAGAAATATGTGGTAAAACAAAGTTATCAGTGTGTCAAGTTTCTATGAAAAAAGGCAGGAGCCCCTATTTAAAAGATAAGAAATTAAAAAAGACATAATAAAAAATGAACAAAAGAGAAAAAAAAAGAATTTGTATGCAGCAGTTGGTTTCTTTTAATTAGTTTTTTGTTTGTTTTGCATAGGCATAGTAAAAGTTGGGGAAAATAGAAAGGAAAAATCTTTGGCTCAAAAATCAGGGAGATCCTAACCCTAAAGCATCCTGTCGTAAGACCAATAAGAGGTTTTAGGCATATTAAGTTGTCTAAATCTTTCTTTGTGGTCCCAGTAAAAGTTCTTCTCAATCACAGTTGTTGCAGTCAGGTTTCTGTGTAGTTAGAGATGCGGGTTTTTGCACAGACCCTATGTCTGTGTTCAGCCTACAACAGAAAGCAAAGTTGAATAAAAATGGACTCCTTTAAAGAAGTGTTGACAAGGTGTTTAAATAAAATATTAAAAAAAATTATCAACAAAAAAATGCAACTTCAAAAATCTAAAAAAAAGTGTTGACATGGAAACTCAATCAAGAACAAATTGAAATTGTGAAAAAAAAAATCCAAAAACCCCAACTGTATTATGAACTATTTTGTAACCATAGTGTTTACAGAGAGAAAATTCTAAAAAAAAAAGAAAGAAGTGTTGAATTAAATGGGACAAAGGCAGGAAAAGTTCTATACATTTGACAAACTCCTACATGGTATACTTCTTAAAATCAAGCTCATTTTTTAATGGACTTGGCACGAGTACCAGAACCTGAGCCACTCAGAGCAGTTAAATAGAAATATTCACAGGTTTGCTTCCTCAGAGCTTGCTAGAAGGATCTCAGGAGTAGGGCCTGAATATCAGTGTGTAAGCTCAGGCGACTGAGTTCCTACACTTAAGTTCATGCATTCATTCTACTCAAGAAAGAGGTAGAGAAAAACATTTAAAAGTTTGTCTTAGGCCTCAGAACTAAAAAGCAATTAAATGCATTAAATGGAATCTCCCTTGTTTTAATTTTTAGAGATGAGTTAGGAGAGAAATGGACTTGCAGAAAACTGAAAAAATGACAGTAGGACCTTTATTCCTCTTTCTCCTGAGGCCTTCATGTCATTCACATTTCCTCTAGTGCCTTCAGGCATTTTCTCATTATATTCTGCACTATTATCATGTGCTTAAATAGTAGGCTATAATGCTTTTCCTGGATTTTGACAAAGAAGGATACCAATTCCTTAGAGAAAATCACAATTTTTCTTTCAATGGAATTTTCTAAGAAAAAATTTTTAACAAAATTTTTTAATTTCTATCAGCCCAAGCAAAAAAAGTCTCATTTATTTTCCTTTTTGCACTATTATACTTTATTTAATAAGTCATGATTGTATAAGACAATGTCTTGGAACCTGAGCGATAGCACAGCAATAGGGTGTTTGCCTTGCACGCAGCTCCCCAGGATGAACCTCGGCTCGATTCTCCCAGCGTCCCATATGGTCCATTGCTCAAGCCAGGAGCGATTTCTGAGTGCTTAGCCAGGAGTAACCCCTAAGTGTAACTGGGTGTGACCCAAAAACAAAAACAAAAAACAAACCAAAAAATGCCTGCTACATTCTTACTGCACAGTCCTGCAGTTATAGCCCCAAAGTAATCTGTCTTATCTACTCTATCTTCTCTCTTCCCATCCAATTTTCCAAAACCAACATCCCTCTCTGGGTTACCATCTTTGTTCTTCCTCCTTTTATTTTATTTTATTTGAGGATTCAGTGACATTTGAATAAAAATTGCTATTTCTTCTATTTAGAGTCATTGTCCTTTGACCACTGAATTGACAACTGAATTCTCAGTTGCTGCTAGTCTTAACTCTGCCAACCCTACTAGGATAGACTCTAAAACAATGCATAAATGGCATTTTATTTTGGATAATACTTTGTTATGAAAGGGCTCTGTCCTGAATATTACAGAATGTTTGGCAGGAAATCTTGTCTCTCTCTCTTTGTGGAGTGTAGTAACAAACCACGTAAAGACGTGACAAGCATAAATGTCACCAGATGTTGCCAAATGCCTCGTGAAGGAAGAGGAACAAAGTCTTCTCAGTTGCATGCCGAGAAATATGATCAAGTAACAAAAGGATTTCAGGTGACTCTTGTGTAAAGCTAAAAGTGGAAGCAAAAAAATTTTTATATTAACTCAAGCAAATACTTTAATCCCTAGCTCTAAATATTTCATTTAAAAATTATATTATAGCTGTTACTGTTATCATTCCATTGTTATTATTATTTTATTTGGGAACACACCCAGGTGTGCTCATGAATCATTCTTGTTTTACTTGGTGCCAGGTATCAAGCCAGGGTTGACTACAGGTAAGGCAAGTTGCTTAAGCCCTGTACTATCTCTTTGTCTTCTCAAGCCTATTAATTTTTTAACTTAATTGTGGTTTTTATAAAAAGTATATAAAATGTACCACTTTAACCATTTTTAACTACCCGGTTCAGTAGCTTTCCACCTTCTGATAGAACAAGAATTTGTTATAACAAGAAATTAACTTGATGGGGCTGGAGAAATAGCATGGAGGTAGGGCATTTGCCTTGCATGCAGAAGGATGGTGGTTCGAATCCTGGTATCCCATATGGTCCCCAGAGCATGCCCGGAATGATTTCTGAGCATAGAGCCAGGAGTAACCCTGAGCGCTGCCGGGTGTGACTCAGAAAAAAAAAAGAAGACATTATCTAAAGTGACATCAATAATGTGGTAGATTAAAAAGCAGCTGATCCTCATTCCCTACTTAGAGGCATTAAACTAGCAACAATTTACAGTATTTGTCAGACTTCCAGAAATCAATTTGGGCCAGGAAATATGTGGTATTTTGCCTAACCTGGCATAGTATACTATATATATATATATATATATATATATATATTTTACATCAGAATATATTATATAATATTACAATTAATTATACATAATTATTTACATATTATACAGATTTATTGTATATGAGTATATACAATATATTTTATTTTAATTTAATACATAGCTTAACATATAATTTAATATATCTTATATATTGACACTGCTCTGTGGCACATTTCTAGAAAGTTCTCATTTTCTTAAAAAATTAAAACTATAGCTACTAAAGGATAAATACTATTTTCTCAATCTGCCACCCCTGGTAACCACTGTTAACTTCTATTTTGAGGCAGACTAATTTAGATATCTGTCATCTGTAGACCCAGTGAATTTGCCTTTTTTGTGACTGCCAACTTTCACCTAGAACCATGTTCTCGTTTCATTTATATTGTGGCATCAGGCAGGATTTCCTTCTCTATATTTTAAGACCGAATATTATCCTATTGTATGTACAAACCTCATTCAATGGGGACCCATTTGGATTCCCCCTCTTGGTTACTGTGAATAATTCTATAGTCAGAAAGAATATGGAAATATCTATTTAAAATCAGATAATTCATGCATATTTTTTTCTTTCCAGCCTGACTCAGCCACATTCAAGGCAAGCACTTTAATTACTGCACTATGTCTCCAGTCCATCTCATTTTCTGTAGGGTGGGTTTCTGAGAATTTTGTTCTTAGAGTAGATTGACCTTCGGTTTGTTTGTCTGTATGATTTATAAACTTCAGTTGGAATTGAGAGTTTGAAAATATATCCAGCTCTCCCAGTCCCTACAGATTTACTTCTAAAAAAGGAGACACATTCAATCATCAGTACGGTAAGAACTTGGGGATCTCTTCAAACATTTTGCTTATTTAATTGTATGGTATGGAGGAGCACATCGAATGGTGCTTAGGGCTTACTCCTGGCTCTGTGCTTAAAAATCATAGGTTATGGTGCTCAGGGGACTATGTGCTGTGCTGTTATCTAATCAAAGTTAGCTACATTCAAGGCAAGTGCCTTACCCCCTTTACTATCTCGTAGGTCCCTCACATCTTGGATGGGGTAAGTCTATCTGCTCAGAAATT
This sequence comes from Suncus etruscus, assembly GCF_024139225.1. Lineage (NCBI taxonomy): Eukaryota > Metazoa > Chordata > Mammalia > Eulipotyphla > Soricidae > Suncus > Suncus etruscus. Next base: position 104,185,984 of record NC_064856.1, read on the forward strand.
TTGCATCTTAAATTACTATGAATTAGGAAGAAGATTCCGCTGCTGCTTAATGTTCCTAATGTCTCATACTCTTGTATCTTTTGGGTGACCACACCTGGCTATGCTCAGGACTTAGTCCTGACTCTGTGCTTAGGAATCCTAGTAAGATTCAGGCCACTATACAGGGTATTATGGATTGAACCCTGGTTGGCCACATGCTTACCACTTGTATCATCATCACCCTGCCCCTTTCTGACCCCCTCTGGCATCTTTCTTAGATATTACAGAATCTCTAGGTCTGTGATATGATATGTTTCTAATTTTGTTCTCAAGACTCTCATCTTTACAGTTAAACTATTCTATTTCCCTTTTCCAGAAAGTTAGATATAGAAAGCATGTTTCTTTCTTTCAGAGAAACAGTGGAAATGGAATCTTTCTTCTAATGCACAGACTATGCCAGGTTAGGTAAAATGCCGTACATTTCCTGGCCCACTTCAATTTCTGGAAATCTGGCAAATAATGTCAATTGTTGCGAGTTTGGTGTCTCCAAGTAGAAAATGAGAATCAGCTGCTTTCTAATCTACCACCTTATTGATGTCACTCAAGTTAATATTTTGTTATAACAAATTCTTGTTCTACTGGAATGGAAAGCTATCTTTCCATCTATGGCAAAGTCCTCAAACTAGATAATATTAAATATAGTTGCTATTGAGGAATAATGTTGGTATTCATCTAACTTTGGAAGATATTTGTTTCAAAGATTTCTACTTGAAAAGTGAGAAAGTCTGAATTCTTCAGACCCAAAAGAACCGTGTGAATCTTTCATTTTTTTAGCTAGATCTCATTTCTTAAATGATACCTGAGTTTTGGTCTCAATTGCCTTCCTCCTTTATTTTAGGGTCAGAAGAATATCCCAATTCTTGTCATTTTCTTTTTAAAAACAGTTTGAAACTTTATTTAAACACCATTATTTACAAAGTTGTTTACAGTACAGTTATTTCAAGCATTCAATGTTCTAACACCTGTAAAATGACACCCGTCTTCCTCTTTCATTTAACCTCTCCTTTGATGTGTAAAAGTCCACTGATCTTACTCCACCCTCCCCCACCCTAGTGAGTTTTGTATTAAGAATAAAGAAAAATTAGTTTGGATTGGTGTACTCAGAGAGGAAGAAAGACTGTGAAATGCAGATTGACCCCACAACTCTTTCCTGACTGGTTTGGTTTATCAATTCTTCAGACCCATCAACCTGGGGTGAAAACACAGTGTGGGGGGATTAATTTCAGAATGTGGAATTTATTTTACAACATCAAACCCACCACCCATGTGACCTTTCTTCCACTAATGTTCCCAATTTTAAACCCACCTCCCAAAACTTGCCCCCTCAGCAAGGACAAAATAATTTACTTTGTATTGCTTGCTTGTTACAACAAAACGGCAGATAAAATTATCAAAATATATTTTAATAAAAAATTTTGTGACGTGTTATATCTCACAAGAGTATTACTAAAGTTATTGAGGATTACCTCTGTGTTATTGTTTTCATTCATTAAGCTTAGTAGCCTTCTACATAATTTTCCCATTAATTATTTTTTACTTTTTGGGCCACACCCAGTGGCACTCAGAGGTTACTCCTGGCTCTGCTCTCAGAAATCACTCCTGGCAGGTTCAGGGAACTACACGGGATGCCGAGATTGAATCCAGATAAGGCAAATGCCCTACAGCTGTGCTATCACCCCAGCCCCTCTGATTAAATTTTCTGTGCTCCTATTAGGCTATCAGTACTATGAACTGCATATGTGACCACATGTTTCAGGGGTTTTGGAGCTGGGACAATTCAGCAGCTTAGCATCTCTTTACAATTAGTTGTAGAGCTAGGCTATTTATATGCTGAAGGATATCAGGTGTAGATGGGACTGCAGGGCCTTCACTTTCATTCTGAGAAGGCTCTAGAGTTCTCTGCCTGGAGACTAGTCTACTTGGGACAATTTAGTAGCTTGGTATATCTTTTAGATTAGTTGTAGAACTGTTGTTTTCTTAATTATTGGGTTCTTGTTTACATTACATGTTCCCTCTTGTACCTGATACTCATATCATCTCTCCAGATATTACTTTCTGCCACACAACTTTCACAGTAGTATGTCACTATGTGGAATTTGGAGAACCAAAGTTATTAGTTAGTAGATAGCATCTCATTTTTCCTTCTTCCATACCGTACTATTGCCCATTCCTAATTAATACATTATCTTAGGGAAAGATCTAATGAAGTTCTAGTGCTTGAGGTGGGAAAGAAAAAAATACATCTTGTAAAAATTTAGCCCTGCTCATGAAAAAAATAATTGAACCACAGGATGTCGATAATTGAACATTAGATATGTATTGAAAACTATTTATGTGTATATGTTGGATATCCTGGCAAGCCACTTCAAGAAATTTGAAAGAGGAACAGTCAAATTTCAACACAAGCCAGTTTGTGCAAGTGAGCAAGATTTCTAAAACATAAAGTATAAGCTTTTCCCACAAGAAAGAAGCCAAAAGCATGATAGAAAAAAAGGGGGAACCATTGCTCTCAGGTTGAGAACTGAAGGAACTAACCACAAAGATTTAGAAATAAAGTGAAAAATCAACAATGGGCCTTTGGCTTTGGTCTTTGTGGGTGTTTGTCATTCTAATAGGAAGAAGGTGTGTTTGTTACTCTAAATAATAGCTGTAGTCAATTATTTTCTATTGTGTTTTTAACTATTTACACACACACATATAGCTTGATGGTTTTTTATTAATGTTTATGAGAATGTCTGGAAATATCCCTTCTCCAATTAGAAATTTCTAGAAATTGCATGAGCTGTAACAATTCCAACAAGTCTGTCAGTGAAAAAACTGCTGAACTCGAGGAGTTTCAAAAAGGAAGCCCAATGCATCATCAGCTTTGTTTAAACCATATAAAAAGCTTAAAAGTAGTTAACATAGTTTTCTATTCACCATCTAATCAAAAAAAAATCTATCTATAAAGCAATTCTGTATTTATTGCATGGTAAATTAAAATTTTTTTATCCAAGACCCTAATTAATTGTTTGTTTTTTGGGGGGCACACTTAGTGGTTTGGGGGTTTTATTCCTGGCTCTATGCCTAGGGATCATTCCTGGTAGTGTTCAAAGGAACAAACCGGGTCAGCCACATTTAAGGCAAATACCTTAAAACCTGCATTAAGTCCTCTGGCTCTGTGATTAACTTTAAAATGTATGTATTAGCTCTGAAAATGTTATAGCTTTGATGCATGACTCAAGTATTGTGTGAGATTTGTAAAAATAGGTTGTCTGTAAGGATATTATTAACATTGAAATATCAGACACCCAGGGTATCAGAATTTAATTTAAATATAATGCTGATGTGCACAAGTACTTTTTATGAATTAATTTTTAAAGTACCTATAATAAAATGACTTAGAATTTGAAAATTATTACACTGATTTTAGCACTAGAGATTTTAGATTATTGAATAATAATTTATCTATATTATAATTTTTAAATTTTATTTTATTAAAATCACTGTTATCTACAAAGTCCTTCATAGTTGAATTTCAGATATACAGTGAATTAGGGCCATTTGCACCACCAGTGTCAACCTCCCTTCACCAATGATCCCAAAGTGCATCCTGTACCACCACCCTTTGTCTCCTGGCCTGCCAGTATAACAGATCCATTTGAGTTTAGATTGTTAAAGTTTAGGTCTCTTAATTCTGTTGACTTTGGCTTGGATAAATAGTTTTGTCCCCCACCAATAGTTTTTTTCCCCACCAATGCTTCTGAGATCGCTTGGCCCCTGGCTCCCATCTTTTGTTTCCTAATTTTTAATTTTTTAGTTTTCTTCTTAATTTTATAGAAAAAGGCAAAATATATGGCTAAACAAAGTAATCGGTGTCCCAAGGTTCTATGAAAAAGTAAGGAGCCCCTACTTAAAAGATGAAAAAAAATAATAATGATGAAGAAACATAAACAATAAAGGGTGGGAGTTTTTTGTATAGGTGCAGCAAAAGTTGGGGAAAATAGAAAAGAAAAACTTTTTGCCTAAAAAACAGGGAAACCCTATCCATGAAACATCCTGCCATAAGACCAACTACAGGCGTCAGGCATACTAAGTTGTCTAACCCCAAAGTCTTTCTTCAGGTCCCAGTAAAAGTTTTCAGTCAGATTTCTGTAATTAGAGATCTTGGTTTTTACACAGATACTATGTCAAAGTCAGGGTCTCTCAAAACTCAAATCCAGTAATGAGCAATAGTCCTCAGTGAAGGGAGGTCAGAGAAAAGGGGATGCGAAGAGCAAATCAGCAGCAGCAGCGGTGGCAGCTTCTTCCCAGGCTGAGGCAAAGTGGGCTTGGAAGGTGACTTTTCACTTTGGGATCTGGTTGGCAGCTGGTTGGGGTGGGGAGAATGTTCCAAATCCTGAAGAGTTAAGAACTAGGGTAAAAAAATCAGGAGTGAGATAGTGAAAGGATTGAAAAGGATTTGTAAAGTGGTAAGCAGGGAGGGGAAAAAGAAGGGTTTTATGTCTAGCAAGAAGGACTATTTATAACAGACATTATGTACATTACAGACAAACATTAGACAGACATAGAGGTGGGTAACACACACACACACACACACACACACACACACACACACACACATTGACAAACAATGGAGATCTATCCATAGGTTGTAATTGAAAAACTGACTCAGGTGGAAAGCTTAAGCATTATAAAGCTGGCAAGTCAGATGGAAAGGTTTTCCATTTCTAGGCAAATTATTCTTGGTGAGGGTAAACTTTACTGTAGAAAGGCTTCCTGGGGGGCTGGAGAGATGGTGCTAGAAGTAAGGTATCTGCCTTGCAAGAGCTAGCCAAGGAAGGACCACGGTTCAACCCCCCAGTGTCCCATATGGTCCCCCCAAGCCAGGGGCAATTTCTGAGCGCTTAGCCAGGAGTAACCCCCAAGCATCAAATGGGTGTGACCCGAAAAACAAAAAAAGAAATAAAATAAATATTTAGAAAAAAAAAAGGCTTCCTGGGTTAGATTATGCATAGAGCATTCTTAAAACAATCATAATTTTAAAGTCTAGAATACTAAGTAATATGGTAATGAGCACTGTAAGAGGAGTCTACATCATGAAGTATCATCTAATGGGTCTTGAGCATCCAGGTTCCTTTCCTGAAAGCAAACTGAAATCATGGGCACTATGATATAATAGTAAACTAGTTTAAATTAAAATAAATTGCAATAACATATGCAATGAATGAGCTCAGAAACTTTGGTGGATTTGGAAATTTGCTTGGACTTCTCTTCATATCACTAACTGTAGGTGTCTTCCTTGCTTCTCCATTGTTCTTTGCATTTAGTGGTTTGGAACGCTGGAGTATCAGGGTGTTAAAGAATGTGATCTATTGAACTATTTGTATAAAAGGTGACTAGAAGTATATCTGCTTTCGAGGTTATTTTTCTAAATAAGCAAGGCTATCTAAGTATGATAAAAAAAATATTGCAAACTAGTTCATTGTTTTGTTGACAGAAAGGACTGGAAGCTCCTTGATCCAACCCAGACACAGATCTAAAATGGCTGCAGGAGGCAGACACTCAGGACTGGCGGTGAAACCTGGAATGATGCTAAGGGAAGGCCCTGCAAACAGCCCCAGTCGCATTTGATGGGCTATATTATATTTTTAACAGCCTTAAATGCACTGGCTTAAAGGCTCACTATGAGAGATTAATTTTTCATGATGGTTCTTTCGTGCTTTCTTCTGTAAGCATTTGTTTCTTACAGGATTCAGAAAGAGTTCAGAAAGAAGACTGAGGGCTCCTAATAGCAGATATATCTCCTCAGAATTTGAAGCCAAACAGTAAAGAAAAAAAAGCAAACTCTCTTGATCAGTGAGGCCAAAAGGACATGATTGACTTTGTTTGTAAATGCCATTTATTTATTCATGCATTCGATCATATTTTTGCTATCTCTTCAATGCTAAGAACATCAGAGAACCACTCCAGTGAGTGGCTGAAATTTTCTCAGATTTAGAAGGTGAGGTACAGTAAATTCAATCTTTGTGCATAAAAGAGAGGAAGAGAGTGGTGGTTCCTTAAAGAAAGTGAGTCAAGATTATCAGAACAAATGGGAACCAAAATTGTGCATCCCAACTGTAAAATGTTAATGAAATATTGGAGAAACATTACATGAGAAGTTTATAAGAAGTCATCTATGTGGCAAGTATTCTTTTCAATGATTTTAAAAGTTTATCAGGTTTTGAGGGCACATGTTGCATGCAGAAACTAGGGTAATATGCCCAGGACCACATAGTTTCCTGAGTATCTCCAGAAGTAATACTTCAAATACCACTGGGTATAGGCCCCAGCCCATGCACACATGCAATATTAACAAGAAACATTAGAAATAAATATTAAGTTGCAGTAGAGGAAAGTTAAAGAGTAAAATTCCCAACATGAAAACACTTTGTTTTCAAAGTAGGAAAAGGAAGTTGTAGAATTTGAGGAATAATATTTTGGGAAGTAGAAATATGTACTTTTTAGAGAAGTCACAATGGAGCAATGCCTCTTATCCTTGGTCAAATATGATTTACCATCATAATCCCATTGCATAAAGTTCTAAACATGCATAAAAAAATGTTAAAGTACTACATTTGTCTCATTAAACTGCTACTTTATTTAATTTCTGCATTTATTGAAAAAATAACAATGAAATAAGTAGGTAAGTTCTGAGGAGTTGGATAAAAAAAAAAAACAACCACAATTTAAATACTTTCATGTGGAGTTTTGGGACTATTATCAACAAAAGTCTTCTGTACCATTCTTCTGTTGATCCGTTGCTGGCATCACGTTGTTTTACACTGGTTCAGGAGATACTGTTTCTGCCCCATGAGAATTGGATGGCATAATGAATACAACCTGTGAAATCAATCAAAATACCAGATGGTGAGTCTTAGAATTTCCCTTTCTTGTTCACACAATGAATCATTTTCAGGATCAAATTTTCTTTGTATTCTGTCTCAAGCTTAACATAAGTATATTCCTTGGACATTCTTTAGAATAAGATCAAGTTGAATCTAGAGGAGATGCTGATAATTATTGTCTTTTCAGTAAGTTGACTTTAGGTCTGGATGATTGTTTGGGTGAACCTAGGTTCTTTAGCAAATATAGACTTTTCTTTCAAATAAAGTTTATTGCTGATGACCACAACATACTCAAACCATGGTTTGCTGGTGATTACTAAAGTATTTACAAATCCCCAGATTCAGAATACTAAGAATCATTGCAAAACTATAGAATGTCTTTTCATCTTCTCTTGCACGAAGTGTGAAATGACCAGAGAGAAGGAATGTGGAAGAATCTCAGAGAAAAAGACTTTGGTATTATATTCCTTAAACCCACTGATCCTTTATATTGACACTTTGCAAATCTTTGCATAGTGGGATTAATGAATACATATAGGGGTACATTTCCCAACTAACTATTCTTGCAACAAAAGGAAGGACAAATCTAGGTGTTATAATATGATGATTATAATGGACTTAGATTCCATGACTACATGTTTCACTTAAAAATCAAATGTTTCCCTAATGCAATCACAAAATCCTTGGGAATTTCTGATACTGTCTAACTTCAAGGGACTTAGTATGACAAAAAGTTCAATGAATTACTCTATCTTTTGTGAAGAAGGACTATAAAAGAAAGTGGGCTAAAGCAATGTGAATGCCACTCAAAATAAAGTTGGCAATGAGACCATAAAATTAACCTAACATGGTTCTTCCATAATTTGACTTTGTCTACCCTGGATCATTGGGTAATGCAACCGAAGAACAGGTTTTAATACCCGATTCACATTTCCAAATCCCTCAGTTATTGAAACCTATTTGTATGATTCTTCCTAGTTACTCTTGCTTGATTTTCTTTCACTTCCTGCCCTCAATTTCTATCTGAAATTCCTTCTGCTTAACAGTGAGGGAGAACTTCAATAGGTCTTGGGGTACGAGAACAAGGCAGCTTTGCTACAGTGACACTGACTCTTCAGTATTCTAGGAATAAAAGAGCCAAATTAGCTTTTCTCTGATCCATACAGGGAGATTTCATTTGAAGGAGTAAAAATGGGAAAAATAAGTTTTATCCATTATGGTAAGCATGATTTTAAGATTATACTGGTGTCCCAGTGACCTTGTTTGACTGTCTTCTCTTGCATGTAGGTGAGACCTGAATGCATAACTACTGTCAGTTGACCATGAATTAAATTAGGCAATAAATTTTGAGTTTTCAAGAAGGCCATAAATTTAGTTAGAGCAAGAGTGTTGGAGCAAGAGCTGGTGTTACTTAGAACTGATCCTTCTTGGTGCTTGAGGGAACATATACAATGCTGGAGAATCCAACTGGGTTTGGTTGTATGTAAGACAAGTAACCATTTTTTCTCTCGCCTAATCTTGTTAGACTTGACTTAATCATGAGTACCGATGAAAATAAATCTAAATAAGTTTGCAATGCACTGTATTTTTGTGATTTCCATGGGTTAGAAAAAAATAAATTGTGTAGCCAATGAATAAAAATAAAAAGGATTAGAGAATTTAATCAAGACTCTAAAAAATTTAATCAAGACAGTTAGTCTCAGCCAGGTTCTTTTCTGAAAAAGAAAAAAAATCCAGCTAAGCACTTTCTTAACTCCTTTTGTTGGAGTTAATTGTTATAGGGGCCACATTGACAATGCTTGGGAGCCACTAGAGTTACTCAGGAGGTGTTGTGTGTACAAGCATTCATTACTGAGGATCTAACCCAACACAAAACATGTGAAAAACTACTTAGAGTCACATCCTTTGTACCAGTTTTGAATTTTTACCCACTGAATCTAAGAGATAACCAACTTGTTTTATGTTAAGCTTGTAAATTTATATAATAGCACATAGCAGTTGAAAATAAATATTGACATCCACAAGGGAGATGAATACTCACTCCACCAGGATTACAACAGATTACTTTGCATCCAAAAGCCGAGACGGATATAGCAATACATAATTCCAGCACACTTAGAATGAGCACTATGACATCTATTCCCTTGGAAAAAAAATGCATATAAAGAAGTATGAGGGCTGGGAATGACAGTTTAAAACACTAACCACTTATTGCAACTTCACAAAATAAAGCCATTGAACAGAGATCAAAAACATTGATTTCTAATTGCCTTCATAGGACCTGACCATATGCTGTATACCTCTTGAATGTGACTTTTCCTCTCACCATCTTTATTAGCAAAATAATCATTTCCCTCACCTTTTCCATCCCAGTTCTATGGTAATGATGGAATGTGAAAACTGTATTAAAAGAAGAATTAATTCAAAAGATATTCTCAACATATTCCTTCTAATATAGAAAATTTTATATAGTTGATGCAAAATACGATTGTAAACATGTAATGATAGTAGGATCATAATTGTGCTATGAAGGAAGAAATCTCAAAATCAGAAAGGTAACTACTGGGACTGGAGTGAGTACAACAGGTAGGGCATATTTGCCTTGCACATGGACAACTGGGTTGATTCTCCATCATCCCATATGGTCTCTGAGCATGCCAGGAGTGATTCTTGAGTAGAGTCAGGAGAAACCACTGAACACCCTGGGTGTGGCTCAAAAATCAAACCAAATCAAACAAAATAGGAACTACTGATCTGATTGAGTTAAGATAATTGTATTTCACACATCTAAGTAGGGGTTAATAATATTCAACTTTGTAAAGAACTCATAACCACAACAAAAAAACCAAATAACCCAACAAAATTTGGGCAGAGTATCTGAATAAATACTTCTACAAAGATGACTTAAAGGCACATGAATAAATGTTCCTCATCACCGAGTATAATGGAAGTACAAATTAAAAACCACAATGAGGTTTCACTTCATACTTGTGAAAATGGCCTCTACCAAAGAGGTGAAACAAGTGTTTGTAAGGTGAATATGTATGAACAAAATAACTTTCATACTTCATTTGGTATCATATACATTTATGCAACTTCTTTGAAAACAATGTGCCCTAAAACATTTTAAAATAATATTATATGATCCAGCAATTGCACTGCTAGGTGTCAACCCAAAGCATAGGAAAAACAATAATTTGGACATGCATTTGCACTCCTATCACTGAAATGCAAACCATAGAGCCAGGAAATGAAAATAACCTGCACTCCTGGCTCTATGTTCAGAAATCGCTCCTGGCAGGCTCGGGGGACCATATGGAATGCCAGGATTCAAACCACCATCCTTCTGCACGCAAGGCAAAAGCTCTACCTCCATGCTATCTTTCCAGCCCTGGACCAAGTGGTCTTACGTGCATTGGTGGAGGTAAAAAAAAAGTCATAACTCAACATCCAAGTCAAAGTCAATGACGAGAGAATCAAGAGACCTAAATTTTAGCAATCTAAACTTAAAATGCACCTGTTACACTGGCAGGCCAGGGGCATTAAAGGTGGAAGTATTAAAGATGGATGCATGCTGGAAATTTTGATGGAGGGAAGTCAACACTCTGGTGGTTGGAATAGTCCTAATTCATTTTCACTTTTTGCCTGAAATTCAACTATGAGGGACTTGTAATTCACAATGGTCTCAATAAAAATTAAGAAAAACAACAACAAAAAAAAACATAGACTTGTTATATAAATGCATGAAATTTCAAAAAATGCAAAAATGAATTCTATGTCTATATGAAATATATTAAAGCATTAAACAAACACAATATGAAACACCAAAAATTAACTCCTTAGACTGATAAAAGCATGGTGGGTAATAGAAAGGAAGGGCAAGTGGTTGGAAAAAAATGACTAGAGAGATTCAATTTGATGGTGGTGATTGGTACTAGAGCTTGATGTTGATGTGGGGTGAAACAATGCTCCCAAACTATATTACATTGTAAACCTATAGTAAATAAATATAATAGACAAATAATAAACTAAAGATATCCTCATCCTGTAGAAATGTCAAAGGGAGTAAGTTAGTTTAGCAAAGTTACTTAAACAGACTAGTTCAATCGATATACAGCACTTAATGTTCATGTCTTTTGGGCTGGGATTAAAGAAAAAAACAATGCAACCAATCTAAATAATAAATTAGAAAGAACATTGAGTTTCCAATTCAGGTGAGAGAAAGTAACAATAAGAAAAATTTTCAACAGTATGGTATAAAATCAATTGCTCACATAGAAGAGAGATGCCAAAAAACTCAGTGATATCAAGATAGGTGTATTTCATAGCAATAGCATATTTGTAGTAAAGAGTTCATTGAATTGTGATTGCCTATGCTGTTTATTTGTTTGTTTGTTTGGTCACACCCCATGGTGCTCAGGGGTTACTCCTGGCTCTACACTCAGAAATCACTCCTGGCAGGCTCAAGATACCATATGGGATGCTGGGATTTGAATCACCATCCTTCTGCATGCAAGGCAAATGCCCTATAGCCCCTGCCTATGCTGTTTAATTTTCAAACTCTTCCTTGTCTAATGGGCTAAACATCCAAAAGCTTTATTCCCTATGCTATGTTGTGTGCCTGGTATTTGAAAAATAAAAGTAAATAAATAATATCTAGAGGACAAGTAATGCAGAAAAGTAGCAAATGTAGAGATTGAGAATTTGCCAGGATCCAGTTGCTGAGGTTAAATTTTGTAAGGACCTCTAGAGATGATTGGAAAGGTACTGGATTATTTAACCATTTGTCAATAAAGTTCAAGAGTAAATTAGTTTCATGGTTGGTTAGATAATCAAGTGACTAGCAGTCTCCATCAGGAGGTTTTGTTTGTTTTGTTTTGTTTTGTTTCGTTTTGGGGCCACACCCAGCAGTACTCAGGGGTTACTCCTGGCTCTGCACTCAGAAATCGCTCCTGGCAGGCTTGGTTGACCATGTCTTTTAACAATATATAGAAGGAGCATATATGTATCTGATACCTCGATAATATGATCAGTTTATAAGTCACATTCAGCTTACTGAAGTCATTCATTAATTGAAGCATATTGACTGTTACTTGTTTTGTTTTGTTTCGTTTCAGGCCACACCCAGCAGTTCTCAGGGGTTACTCCTGGCTCTGCGCTCAGAAATCGTTCCTGGCAGGCTTGGTTGACCATATGGGATTCCGGGATCAAACCCAGGTCCGTCCAGGGTTGTCCACGTGCAAGACAAACACCCTGCTGTTGTACTATCACTCCAGCTTGACTGTTACTTTTTATCAGAGTCAAAACTCATATGACTTGTTTCCAGTATCCCATGAAAAGAGGAAGTACTTACTATTAAAATCGATGAAACCAATGAGCAGTTTTCTGACACATTATAATAGTGACAGTAATAATAGCGGAATGGATAACTACCCAAGCTGATTGAAGTAAGTATGATTCCTATTCCAGCCAAGATAGCGCTGGTGATGTTTACTCCTAGGCTACCTCGGACCTAGAAAAGCATGAAAATCAAGTAAATATCCTTGGTTATTTCCATCTTAAGTCCAGCACTTTTTGCATTCTCCATTATCTCCATCTCCATGGTTTTAAATATTCTCCTAATTTCTCTATTGCTTCCTAAGATTTTCATTTCTAAACCACTTTCTAAAACTCTAACATGGCCCTATAACTTCCTAATTCTTTAAGGATGATATGCTGTGGGCATATTTAGGGTAAACCCCAATTTCCTTAGGAGATCTTAGTGAAGTCTTGATGCCTTTTACAAAAATTAACATTCCTCAGGAAACTATAAAGTTTAAATGTTGTAGCATGAGGCAGATTTTGCCAAAGATGGCAAGGAGTCAAGTTGAGCAGATATTTAGAAAATTCAAGTTGTTGAATGATCACTATTTGATATTTATCCTTACTTGAGTAAAAAAAAATCCCACAAATATCTTTATCCATAATTTGTTGATCCACTTTTGGTTTTTATTAACTTTGTCAAAAACATTTTGTCTTGAGACTAATCCTTTATTTCTTTTTTTTATTTAGGGACTTTATGGTGAATATATTTTCATTGCAAATACAATCAAAATACCCTTTGCATATGGTTGGGATATATTTTCTATCAATAAGGCAACAGATTCCATATCTTTTCAAGAGTATGTGCCATTACCATAGGCTATGCTCTTGCTACATATTTGTTTGACTCACACCATTAGATATTTCTTCTCAAGAATTCCCTGAATTTTTATACTCTACAATTATCACCCAATTATCACCCAGTAGTTCTTTTTTTTTGGTTTTTGGTTTTTGGGCCACACCTGATGATGCTCAGGGGTTACTCCTGGCTAAGCGCTCAGAAGTCGCTCCTGGTTTGGGGGACCATATGGGACACCGGGGGATCGAACCGCAGTCCATCCAAGGCTAGCTCAGGCAAGGCAGGCACCTTACCTCTAGAGCCACCGCCCGGCCACCACTGAGTAGTTCTTATAGTAGCAATTCTATTTTCTTCCATTTATATTACAATATTTGAATTACTTATACAACTTAAAAACATAATTAAAATATGATTTTTTTAAAAAAACAAATGAATTCTTTCTATTCTAGTAAAATGCATAGTCATCTCAATCTTCTGGAACAACAATGCTAACAAACAGGAAGTACTACTCACCATGCCTTTTGTAGTTTTTTTTCCTGCTGCAATTGACAAAGCTCCTGAAACAATAAACTAGTAGCAAGAATAAAAATGGGGGATTGAACTTTTGTCAAATAATGGAAGGCATAACTACACTATACCTCAAAACATAAATATCTACAGTAAGCAATATTTTAAGAAGCATAAACTTTTATAAATAATTAAGCATTTCTCCCAGAATAGAAAAAGTATGCTAGATGGATTTATGGAATTTATGAAGCCACACAGAAACATCAAACATTATGTCATTTAAACTTCTTGAAGATGTTGAAATATTATGAAAGCACCTAAAGTCTCTATATAAAGCAAGACTAGCATGGTATCAAGAGTATTAAGTTATTTAAAAAAAAAAACAAAGATTATTCTTATTTAAATAACTATCAACAGAGAGGGCCAAAATGATAGCACAGTAAATAGGGCATTTGCCTTGCACGCGGCCAACCTGAGTTCAATCCCCAGCATCCCTTATGGTCTCTTGAGTCTGCAAGTAGTGATCTCTGAGCACAGAGTCAGGAGTAATGCTGAACACCATCAGTGTGGCCCAAAAACCAAAAAAAAAAGTTATAAATAAAATTAGTAATAAAACAAATTTTAAATTCTACACTAGATCGTAATTATCTGACTATAATTTGGGAAGTTGTTTTCCATTTAGCCAAAGTAGCTGGAATAAAATTGAAAGGACTCAGAGATTGAAACTATGGACAACTGGGGTATCTGAGTTGGGTTTCCCAATTTTCTTTTATTTTTAAAAAATATTTATGTATGTTGGGCTTGGGAAATCACACTGGACATTGCTATTCCTAATTTTGTGCTGAGAATTGATTCATGGTGGTGCTCAGGGGTTTGAATCAGCATAACTTTGTGCAAAGCAAATGCCTTAACTCCTATATTTGAAGCTCTAGACATGCATCTTAATACCAAAATAAAAATAACAATACTAATCCAATGAAGCAACTTGATAAATATCTTCAATAAATTTCAAAATATCAATACACAGAAATCATTCATGTATAATAAATAACCTTTGAAAAATAACACCCATCTATTAAATAATTATGATATAATTATAAATAATATAGAAAATGATATCAAAATATAATAAATAATTATGACTATGTGGTTATTTTTTCAAATATACAGATTTTTCAATTTTGAATTATTGTAACTCATTAAAGAATCTGAGACCCTTCACATACTAATGGCTATAAATTTTAATGAAGAGAAAAAGTTAATAAAATCTAACCTTTTGCTAAATGAATTAAACACTTAATCAAAATTTATTGTTAACATGATAGAATATCTCTCAGTCTAGAATTCTTTTCTTTGTTTAAATGGGGAAATATCATTAAAATGAAGTAGAGTAGTGATCTAGTATAGGACTTATTTTCAGTATAGTAACAAAATAATTATAAAAATATAAAAAATATTTTAAGCAAGTTTCATAAATATATAAAGTATTTATTTAAGTACCATGACTATAAACATGATTGTAGTTAGGTTTCAGTCATAAACAGAACACCCCAAAATCTTCACCAGTGCAACATTCCCACCATCAATTCCCCGCCCCTCCTTCCCAACCCTTGCCTGTATTCGAGACAGGCATTTTATTTCTCTCACTCATTAAGATAGTCATGATAGGGGTCAGAGCGGTGGTGCTAGAGATAAGTTGTCTGCCTGGCATCCCATATGATCCCCCCAAAGCTAGGAGCGATTTCTGAGTGCTTAGCCAGGAGTAACCCCTGAGATTCAATGAGTATGGCCCCAAAACAAAAACAAAACAAAACAAAAAAGATAGTCATGATAGTTGTTAGTGTAGTTATTTCCCTAACTGCACTTACTACTCTTTGTGGTGAGCTTCTATTGTTTGCTGGTCCTTCCTTTCTTTTCTATTGTCTCAGGGCATTATTACAATAATGTCTTTAATTTTTCTTAAAAACCATAGATTCCATGTACATCCACATATGGAAAAATTGCATGACTTTATCTCTCCTGACAGCTGCATAATATTTTAGTGTGTATATATACCACAGTTTCTTTAGCCATTCATCTGTGGAAGGGCATCTTGGTTGTTTCCAGAGTCTGGCTATTGTAAATAGCATAGCAATGAATATAGGTGTGAGAAAGGGATTTTTGAATTATATTTTTGTGTTCCTAGTTCATTATTCTTATTGAAATATAAGTTCTACAGACAACACCCATAATATCAAGTGAAAATAACTCTAAGAAATAAGAAAAAAATAGGAAAAGATTACAAACACATATTATATATATATATATTATAAATACACGTTCTTATGTTTGAATATAGGAATTAATGAGAGGACTTCATTTATCATGGCCACAAATTTGTATATAATGCATCTCAGAGGGAATAAAAACAATAAAATATATTTATTAATATAATATTCTATCAGAATACAAAATGATGTACTAACCTAATTTGGGGGCTTTATCCTTATCTAATAAAAGGACAAATATAAGAGAAATTTGTGATTTTTTTTTGGTATTGGTTTTTGTTCTACATCTACAGCAAGGACAAAGGTTCACTTCCCAAAAGAAGTTTTAAAAATAAAACTGAAAGAATAAATGAAAGCAGCTGTAAAAATTTTTATCTAGGAAAAATGAAGTCATGAAATTTCCTTACACATGAATGGATTTGGAGAATACTATGTTGAGTGAAATAAGTCAGAGGGAGAGAGATAAGCACAGAATAGTCTCACTCATATGTGGGATTTAAGAAGATAAAAGACGGTATACTAACACCCAGAGATGTGGGATGAAAGGACCAGCCCATGATAAGAAGCTTATCACAAAGAGTGGTAAATGCAGTTAGAGAAATAACTATATTAATAGCTACCATGACAACGATAGAGAAAGAAATACCATGCCTGTCTCAAAGACAGGGTGGGGTGGGGTAGGTAGAAAAAGGGGGGACAATGTTGGTGGGAAAGTTGCACTGATGAAGGGGAACTGTGCATTTTATGGCTGAAACCAAATTATGAACGTGTTTGTAACCATGGTACTCAAATAAAGAAATTATTTTAAAAATTGGTTCTAGGGAATTAAGTTTCTCAACTAACAAACACAACTTCTGCAATTCTTGGTAACCCCTGAATACAAATAATGAATTAAAATGCTGGGTTTCCAAAGTAGTCTTGGAAAGGAAATGAAAAGGGAATAGAAAATCAGAGTGGTTAGATGTTTGTAACATGGAATTTAATGATCTAAACTGAGCCCTTATTCCTGAATCCAAAGGTTGCGTGATTTGAGTCAATTGCTTAATCAGCCCAGTTCTCTATGTCTTCATTAATAAAGTGAGGACAATGACCAATTCTTTCTCAGAAGTGAGGTTCTGCCTGGAAAAGCAGAAGGTGCTGATCTTTAAACTTGAACTCTATAAACAGAACGTGCAAGCAGCCTTCCGAGAAGTTGCTCCTGGTTTGGGGAACCATGTGGGATGCCGGGGGATCGAACTGCGGTCTGTCCTAGGCTAGCGCAGGCAAGGCAAGCACCTTACCTCTAGCACCACCACACCGGCCCCTCAATTTATACTTTCAAATGACAGGGAAATCCTCCTAAGTTTTGATTTAGGGAAATTTAATTTTCTTATATTTTTATTTAATTACAACAATTTTGACACAAAATTGTTATCTCTTTTGATAAGAGAAATCTTATCTATTAGAATATGTTATCTATTTACTAAGTCATGAAGGTGGATTGACCAGACATTATAAATTGTCTTTATATTAACTATATAGTAATTTTCTTTCCTTATTATTATATTTAGTTTCTCCTAAAATTCTTTAAAATTAACCCTTCCAAAGTCTATAGGTAAATCCTCAATATACAAAGTCAATAATTGCCTAACTATTGCCTTTGCTCAGAGTTTGCTTAGAGTAATGAAATGTCTGCCATATAAATAAACATATATATTAATGAGTCTGTTATGTATATCAGCCATACTTTGTAAGTTCCTTGTCAATGAATTAACCCTCGAAATGCATAGGCATGTAATTCTTAGGAAAGTACTAGTTCTTTTGTTTATCCAATTCTAGTTTAGGTCTTTTTCTACATGCCTCTATAATACATCTGAACTGAAATATATCATATGTAAATCTGCAGAGGTTCCTGTGAGTTTTTAAAAATATGGAATATTCTTATTTTAAGTAGATGAAAACTGAGTTACAAGTTGGCTCCCTGATTTTAAGTGCTAAACCACAATATATGTTTGAGATGTTGATGGCAAAACTCATAAAATTAATAAAATGTCTTATTGTTTGTAACTAGATCAGAAGGAATTCTACTCACCTTCAAAGATCCCCAAATTGTGTACCCAGTGTACGTTATAAAAGGACTTGGTCCATAAAAGGGAAGTGAGGTACACATCATTATTATTCCAAAGCTGAGGATCATCAGAGCAATAATGATTTGCACAACCTAGAAATGATAAAGAACTATTATGCACCCCAAAACATTGCCTATGTCTAGCCTTTTTTCACTGCTAAGTTTCTATATTTTCTGCCTCTTGAGTAGTCAAAAGATCTACTTTATAAATTCTTATCAGGGAAGGGAAAAGAAGGGAAAGGAGGGGAGAGAAAGGGATGGGAAGGGAGAAAAAAGGAAGAGAAAAGAAGGGAAAGGAAGAGAAAAGAAGGGAGGGGAAGGGAAAAGAAGGGAGGAGAAGGGACGGAAAGGAAGGGGAAGAGAGAGGAGAGAAAAGGAAAAGAAAGGAGGGGTAGGGAAGAAGGGAAGGGAAAGGAGGGGAGGAGAAAGGAAGGAAGGGGAAAGGAGGAGAAGGGAAGACAGGGGAAGAGACATGAACTACGATATTCTCATGAGGGCTTGGTGACAGCAAGCATGAGTAGTGGAAATGAAAACTGAATAGCTGAAGCAAAATAAGCCAGCAGAAATTAAGAGTTTACAGAGCCTCATTACTGACTTATACTCACTGATTTAAATCCTAAGATAGAGATGAAATCTCTATTCACTATTTTCATCTAAATTGTCTTTCTTTAAAAATAAATTAGGGGTAGCCTCCTGAGACATAGACAGACCCTGCAACAGAAAGCAGAAATTTCATTTTTTGAAGATGAGATAGAATAAAACAGAGAGACAGAAACAACTGAGAACCAGAGACCACTAGGAATATCTGGTGGATACAGAGACTTGCAACCTTTTCCTTGTACTCTTCCTGTTGATGTGAACTAAGTTTTTATAACACTAGAATGGAGATAAGTGCAACAAATTTGGGAGCTTTATTTATAGAATAGTGCATCATTTTTTAAGGCTAAAATCAAGTACTGTTCCTTAGGCTAATGTCGTGTGAGATTAGTGGACAGAGTACTGGGCAATAAGTGTGATAAAATTGAGGCTGGCAAAAACACTGCTCTTTACCCAGATTTATAACTTACTTACCCCAAGGGCTTTTGGCTCTCCCTTCAAGAATTTCTCTGGCATCCCTTTCCACCAATATGAGCGTAGATTAACAGGCATCCCTGGCAGGGACATCCCAGGGCCAGCTGCTGGTGTGGTCTGTTCCATTCCTTGTATGGTTGTCATGGCAGCCGAAGAGGTGCTACCAAAAGAAATGCAATTTAACATGAGGAATGGAAATGACAGGACCACCTCAATCCACATTACTTCCATTCTCTGCATAACAACTATCAGAACATCTCCCTAAGATCTATATGACTTTAAAATGACAAAAGAAAAAAATGACAAGGATTATTTAAAATAGGAATTATTATTATTTTTTTGTGTGTGTTTTTTGGGTCACAGCCAGCAGCGCTCAGGGGTTACTCCTAGCTCTACACTCAGAAATCGCTCCTGGCAGGCTCAGGGGACCATATGGGATGCCAGGATTCGAACCATTGTCCTTCTGCCTGCAAGGCAAACGCCTTACCACCATGCTATCTCTCCGGCCCCTAAAATAAAAATTCTCAGCTAGTTCGATCCCCAGGCATCCTAGATGCCCCCACCACCACCACCAAGCCAGGAGCGATTTCAGAGCACGGAGCCAGAAGTAACCCCTGAGTGTCACGGGGTGTGGCCAAAACAACAACAACAACAATAAACGAAACAAAAAGAATTATTGCAGAGAGATAAATAGAACCTGTAGGGGTGATAAATAATCCGAGCTCTCAGATTAAATCATCAATTCAAGATTATATACATCAATTCTGCACTCAGATTTTACCTAAATTTATTTTGCATATTAAGTTGAATAGTTTATTCTTGGGGGGGGCACACCCAGTGACTCTCAGGGGTTACTCCTGACTAGGCTCTCAGAAATCTCTCCTGGCTTGGGGGACCATATGGAACACAGGGGGATCAAACTGTGGTCCATCCTGGGTCTGCCATATGCACAGTAAATGCCCTACTGCTGCACCACCACTCTGGCCTTGAATATTTTATTCTTATGTTCTATTGATCTCCACTGTGCTCTATTTTTCTATGTACTCATTCGAAAACTCCATCCCTTTCCTCTTGGAAGGATAACTGCTGAGATAGTAACAGATGCTAGGGTCATTTACATCTTAAATTTATAATAAGATTCAGGGCTTGATTAATTCACCTATGCATACACATAAGATAGTAGGAAATGAGACTCAACACACAGTCTGAGTATAATATCAATGGCTATAGTAAGATTCCTGAATTTCGGGACGGAGCCGTGGCGCAAAGGGTAAGGCATCTATGTGCCTTGCATGTGCTAGCCTAGGACGGACTGCGATTAGATTCCCCCCAACGTCCTATATGGTCCCTGAGCCAGGAGCGATTTCTGAGAGCATAGCCAGGAGTAACCCCTGAGAGTCACAGTGTGTGACCCAAAAAAACAAAACAAAACAAAAAATCCTGAATTTAATAAGAAATCGATGCTATTTGTTAAACAATTTGGAGATATCAGAAAATTGAAGGTTGAACTAGTTGGATGGAACATTTAGGTGACTGAGAAATCACTTGGCTAGTTTAAATTGTTTAGTAACTTCTTTATCCCTAAGTCTATGTGGAATGATATTCAGGTTCTACAAGATGAGTTTTCATAAAAAAAATAATCTCTCCCTTTCATTCAAGGAAGTTTTTAAGACAATATGACTGTTAAGAACAAGATTAACAAGGGCATTTAACCTTAGTTGAGCCTCTATACACTGTTATACTGTTAACCTAGCAGAGGTCCTCAAACGTTTTTTTCTTATTATAAAATCTTTATTTAAACACCATAATTACAACCATGATTGTAGTTGGGGTTCAGCCATAACAGAACACTCCTGTTCACCAGTGCAACATTCCCACCACCAATGATCCTTATCTCCCTCCTCCCCCACCCCTGCCTGTATTCGAGACAGGCATTCTACTTCTCTCATTCATTAACTTTGTCATACTAGTTGTTAGTGTAGTTATTTCCCCAACAGCATTCATCACTTTGTGGTGAGCTTCATATTGTGGGCCGATCCTTCTGGCCCTTCCCTCTATAGTCTCTGAAATTATTACAATAATGTCTTTACTTTAATATATATATATATATATATATATATATGAGTGAGACTATTCTGTGTCTATCAAACTTTTTAAACAGGTTCCAGTTAACTGTCCCTCAGACAGTTGGAGGGCCAGACTATAGATTTTTTGTTTGATTTTTAGGTCACAGCTGGTGGCGCTCAGGGGTTACTCCTGGCTCTGCACTCAGAAGTTGCTCCCAGCAGGTTGGGGGACCATATGGATGCCAGGATTCAAACCACCATCTGCCCTGGGTCAGCTTCGTGCAAGGCAAACGCCTTACCGCCGTGCAATCTCTCTGGCCCCTAATGTCTATTTCTTAGGAGATTTTAATGGTGAGATGAAATCCGAAAAAATATTTAAACCAGTATGTCACACAGTAAATGTCAAATCCAATGTAACTATTACTAATACTATAAGCAAGTGCTATTTAATCATTTTTATTGTTATAAATATAATATAAACTTGATCATGTGTTTTTTGATCTATAAGTACACACAAAAGAGGTACATTATTCCTAGCATCTCTGCACAATTTTCCTCTGTTGTAGTAGAGGCAGAAGGAACACGTGGCTTCTCTAATTGATGACGAGCTGTTATTTATTGTCATGTGGTCAGTGTTTTAATGTTCCTTTTTTTTATGCTTGTCTCAACTCTACCCCCTCCCAAATGGAGCTTGTTCTCTGTTTTCTGCTCGAGTACAATAAATTACAACAACAACAACAACAACAACAACAACAACAAAATGGCCGACACTATATGAGGGTGCTCTCACTTAAACTACTATGAAAATAGCGTAACAGAGTTGTGATTTAAACTAGACCTAAAAAGCTGTTGAAGAGTTGTATTGACTTTCCTGTAATTTGGAGCATCCTCCCAGGAAAATGGAAGGTCCAGGTGGTGCTTTAAAGAATGAAAAAAAAAGGGGGGGAGGGTCGGAGAGATAGCGTGGAGATAGGGCATTTGCCTTGCATGCAGAAGGACGGTGGTTCAAATCCCGGCATTCTGTATGGTCCCCTGAGCCTGCCAGGAGCGATTTCTGAGTGTACAGACAGGAGTAACCCCTGAGCGCTGCCCCCTCCCCCTAAAAAAAGAATGAAAAAAAATGAAAATATTCCTTCTTGTTTTAAATGTAGTACTAGTTCATTTTCCCCTAGAAAAATCTGTTTTTCTTGTGTTTTTTAAAATGTATTACAAAGTCCAGAGTAATATTCTTTTCTATTTTATTTTAAAGAGAAATGTTTCACTTAAAACATTAGCCATAAACGGAAGCTTTTCTATCTTCCTCAACAAAATTTTTTAAATTAATATGATGAGGGGTCTGAACAATAAGTAGTACAGTGAGCAGGGCTCTTGCCTTGCATATAGGTTCCATTCCTGGAATCCCATATGGTCCCCTTAGCACTGCCAGGAGTAATTCCTTAATACAGAGCCAGGAGAGATTTCCAAACATCACTGAGAATGACCCAAAAACAAAAACAAAAAATTAACACAATGCAACACAATAAATTTGTTTGTTTGTTTGTTTGTTTGGGGGCCAGAAATCACTCCTGGCAGGTTCAGGGGACATGTGGGATTTTAATGGTAAGATAAAATCTTGGTAATATTTAAACCATTTGGACTATGTGGGAGGCTGTGCATTGAACCCAAGTCAGCCCTGTGCAAGGCAAAAGCCCTACACTTGTGCTATCATTTTGGTCCAGCACAGTAAATTTAAAAGAGATTAATCTATAGCCTTAAACTATCCCAATACTAAGGTACCATTAACTTAAAGTAAAAGAAGCCATAGCCAGACTAGAGGATTATAGGTGAAGGCTATAGTGAAGGCTCAATTGTTACTTCAGTTTTCCATATTTAACAGACATGTAGCTTGTCTCTCTTACATGCTCCCTATGTTCTATTAGAATTTTTTTCCCTTTCTAATCCTATATAACCACTTATCATCTCTGAGAACTCTCACCACCTTGAACTAAATGACTAGAAATTGGTCAGGAATATATCCCATTGAATCACTGTTTTCCTGAGCTCAACTGTAACCCTCTGCATCCAATGAATCTCCCTCTTTCTAGCCAAAATGATAATGTTCAATGCAAGAACAATTGCATTCCCCCCATATCTAGAATCTTCCCTTGGTGCCGGCAGATAATGTTAAAAATGAATTCTGTTACTTCAGCCAAATCTTCAGTTTCAACCTTATC
The DNA here is from genome assembly GCF_024139225.1 of Suncus etruscus. Lineage (NCBI taxonomy): Eukaryota > Metazoa > Chordata > Mammalia > Eulipotyphla > Soricidae > Suncus > Suncus etruscus. Next base: position 104,209,283 of record NC_064856.1, read on the forward strand.
TTGACCCACTTCCTTTTAATTTTGAGCCATAAAAGCATTATTAATAATTGCAGTTCTTCCAAGGCAGCAATTTCATTTATAGTTGAAAGTTGTAACCAATGATAATAAGAGTTTTCATAAATATTCATTAGTTTCATCTTAAATCTTAAATCATAGAGGCCAAATTACTATTAAAAATAACTACTAATGATTGTTCAGTTAAATTTAGTTTATTTCTCCTTATTTATTTCTTCTTAAAGCAAACAGAATGTCTATACTGACCTTTTGTGTAAAAAACCAGTCTAAGGATTTAGGAAACAGAGTTTCTGTCTTTTCAAACATCTTTGGTGATTATTCCTTTATCTTGAATAAAAATGTGAGTCTTACAAAGAGCAGAGTTTGTAGATGAATGTAACACATTCTATTGGCTCTAATGTTCATTATATAGTTCTATATAAACTTAAATAAATATTATTATATTTATATCAATAATGTTATATTTATATTTTATAATAAATTATATTTATTTTTATATATTATATATCTAGAGATCTATATAAACTTAAATAAAATTCTCAATTCCTAATCACCAAGGGCTGCTTATCTTTTGCTCTAAAGAACTTCGGTTCACATTATTGTACAGAAATCCATGTGCAAATTAAAGAAGGTAAATAAATGCCTTAGGGACAAAATTCATGTTTCCTCTCCCTCACTTAGGTGTAAAGGAAACCCAAAGAACAGAGATCATTGGCATTTCTTCCTATCTTTTCATTGTTGTTTTTCCTGCTACAGGGGTGAAGAAATGAAAAATGTAGATTCCCCTCTTCTGAGAGTTGTACAAAACTATAATCCATTTTTCCCCTCCCTCCCCACTATCATCCCAATTGTAGGTTACAGGGACAAAACACAAAGATAATGGTCTGAAAGGACCTTCTTTGACATGTATATAAAACAGAACAGAGTGACTAAAATGACTTTCAGAGTTAGTTGGTAGAGTAGGATGGCATTATCTAATAGGATAAGACCTAGATTAAAAACTTGCTCTGTTCCTAGTTCTGTTATTCAATAGCAGCAATTCTGGTTATTTCCCTTCTATAGGATGCATTGGACACCATTATCTTTAAGCTTCTTTCAGCTGCTCTCAAGAATGCTGAAAATATATAAATCTCTTCCATTAGGAGACTTCTTCATGAGAAAATTATAGTTATCTCTTAGACACAGTAATGGTTCCTGTGATAGACATCTAGGACAGGCTACATATGTTTCAAAGCATATATCAAACCCCATCTTTGCTTTAAAATTTATTTGCCCAGTTTTTTTAGCATATTTGTCTTAAATATTACTGTCTAAAAATAAATAAAATGTCAGAGACAGAGAAAAAAAGGAATATCAAAAGTACTGAAACAATTCATCAAATGGAATTTTCTTTTATTAAAAAATAAGAGGGGGGCCAGAGAGAGAGCATGGATAAAGGCATTTGCCTTGCATGCAGGACAGTGGTTCGAATGCTGACATCCCATATGGTCCCCTGGATCAGCCAGGAGTGATTTCTAAGCATAAAGCCAGGAGTAACCCCTGAGCACTGCTGGATGTGACCCCAAAACCAAATAAATAAATAAATAAAAAATAAAAGAATCAAATATTGGTTTAAGTTTCTGAGATCCTTGGAATTTAAAAATAAATCTAAATAAAATAATTTAAAATTCAGCATCTACATAAACATTTAGGAACTATCCTGTGCAGCAATGATTATTCCTACCCCAAGCATATTTAATATTCTCAACCCAGAAGAACAGTTTTGTCATGGATGTCTTCCCATCTATTCAAAATCAGGGTCCTATGATCAAATGAATGAAAAATTCTTCCTCCACAAAGCCTAGGAAAATACTTCCCTGGTCCTACCTTTCTTTAAGCCTGCGATGCCTGCTGAAGGTCAAGACTCTGAGAAAGTGGCATCAGTTTAAGTGAAATTACACTCCTCGACTACAAGCCTTACTCAGCTAAAATCAGTATGTCTTTTTTATCAGTTTTCCTACACCCAAATCCTGTACTGCTGAGTATTTTTAAAATGCATAATTAGTTCCCTTTTTGGGTAATGAGTTCCTTTTTGTGTAGGAAATGTGAAGAGGTTTGTAATTCTAACAGGGGGAAGGGTATCTTTTGAGAAATAAATAGTTGAGTAAGTAATGACTGTCCAATAGAGGCATTTGTTGCTGATGGTGGTGGTGCCAGTGATCAAATCCAGGATTCTCAAGGAAAGGTTCTACCACTGAGCAATGTTCCTGACTAACTCATTCAATCCTTAAAAAGAAAATATTTCTGATTGTTACCACAGATATCAATAGTGGATACTTTAATGCATGTCAACTTCGTTGACATTGATTCATATACAGGTACTAACTTATTGGGATTTAAATAGGATATCATTGTGAAAAACCCTTTTCATAATGTCATACATTTCCACAAGGTTCCATCTTCCTAGATCATTGTGTTTTACCATTCTAGACACAGTATGAATGTCCTGTTAACATATATATATATATATATATATATATACATATTGTTTTTTGGATTATACTTGGCAATGCTCAGAGGTTACTACTGGATCTGTGCTCAGAAATTGCCCCAGGCAGGCTCAGGAGAACATGTGGGAGGCAGGGAATTGAGCTATCATCAGTCCTGGGCTGGCTGTGAGCAAGGCAAACACCCTAACACTGGGCTATCTCTCCAGCCCCTACAAATATATATTTTTAAAGATGAATGGTAATAAAATGACAACAGAGTAGTTGTAGAGACAAAATGTATTTAAATTACTACCATTCAAAATTAACAAAATAGCTGACCCTGACTAAAGTAAACCTACATGTCAATACAACCATTTAATTTATGCTCTTATTATTTCTCTGAAATTAAGATTCCCTTTTGCTGGGGCTGAGATAGCAGGGAGTTAGCGCGTTTGCCTTGCATGCATAAGGACAGTGGTTGAAATCCCAGCATCCCATATGTTCCCCCAAGCCTGCCAGGGGAGATTTCTGAGCATAGGGCCAGGAAAAACCCATGAGCGCAGGTGGGTGTGACTCAAAAACCAAAAAAAAAAAAAAAAAAAAAAAGATTCTTTTTTGCTAAATAAAAGCAGTCATTTGTATGGAAGATGAAAGCAAAGAGATGATCAAAAAATATAATAGCCAAGAATTTCTCAATCCTAATGAAAAAAAAACATCAGAGAAGCTTATAGAATGTTCCAAATTGTAATGCAAAAAATACATATGCTGGGAAGAGAGTAATATCACAGCTGGCAGAGTTTTTGCCTTGCACATGGTCAACCCAGGTTTAATTCTCAGCATCCCATATGATCCCGCAAGCCTTCCAGGAGTGATTTCTGAGTGCAGAGCCAGGAATAACCCCTGAGCACTAGCAGGGTGCCTCCTCAAACAAAAAGACATACATCAATACACAGCATTGTTAAGTTAACCAAAGCTAATGAAAAGGGAAAAACATTTGTGGTATTTTCTATTTCCATTCTTACTGAGGAAATAAATCATGTATAAAGACACTTAAGTCAAATTATCTTCATATTTCTCAACAGAAATATTAAAATCTAGGAGAAAGTGGCTTGATATGGTGGTAATTCTAAGAGATTAAAAATACCTGCCAGGGGCCGGGTGGTGGCGCTGGAGGTAAGGTGCCTGCCTTGCCTGCGCTAGCCTAGGACGGACCGCGGTTCGATCCCCCTGCGTCCCATATGGTCCCCCAAGAAGCCAGGAGCAACTTCTGAGCGCATAGCCAGGAGTAACCCCTGAGCGTCACAGGGTGTGGCCCAAAAACCAAAAAAAAAAAAAAAAAAAAAAAATACCTGCCAAAAATAACTCACAAAATTGTGATTCAAATCATGAAGGATAAATAAAAACATTTATTGATAAGCAAATGCTTATGGATTTTATTGCTCCTGATACAGTAGAAATTTGAAAGGGTTTTCCTTTAAGTAATAGTTATTGGAATGGATATTTTGCCATAGTATGTTCTTAAGTAATTTTATAATGTTTCTCAAACTGTTTTTAATAGAAATGGTGATTTCTTAGTAATGGGTGTGATTGCAGTAGAATTGACCATGCTATTGGCTTCTATGTTTAGTTGACTTTTAGAAATTTAGTCATAGGCTGCAATTTCTTTTTTCTTTTTTTTTATATATTTTACTTAAACACTTTGATTACATACATGATTGTGTTTGGGTTTCAGTCATGTAAAGAACACCACCCATCACCAGTGCAACATTCCCATCACCAACGTCCCAAATCTCCCTCCTCCCCACCCAACCCCCGCCTGTACTCTAGACAGGCTTTCTATTTCCACATGTTCAACTGTAAGTTCAACACTAGTTACCACATGACCTGGAGCATCATAGAGCGAAGGCCCGGCTCCTCAAACACCACCAGATGCAACCCATATCAACAATATTCCTATCAATCTGAAACCAACAAGAACATACTGTCGATCAACACATGATGATAAAGATAACATCAAAATTGTTGGAATACAATAAATGAAATGGAAATCAAGCACATAAAAGAAAAAACTTCAAACATTATCATCCCCTCTACTCCATCTCTGGTCTTCAGATATATGTGTGCAAAGCCTATCCATTGGGAATCCTGACATGAACCAATGAGGAATCAAGTAGCATTCTCTGAGAGTTGAGACAGTTTAGGCTTATAACCCTGATGGCACCCCAGAAGACCTTGTACTCAAAGACTGGACTCTGGAGGAGAGTGAGGGGCAGGAAAGGAACGTTTTGCAAAGGTGAGAAGTACAGAAAGGTCATAAGTTCTATAAGTACAGTGTTTGGTGAGCACTGTGAAATTTCCACACGTCAGTGCAGTGACCTCTCAATTTGTTCTGTGGTTCATATTTTATTTTAAATTCTGTGCTCTACAGGTCAGCACTAGGCTTTTTCTGGGGTTTGCAGAGGGTAGGATGTGACGCTGATCACAATATCTCTTCATAATGTGGCAAGGAAAACAAAGCCAAAATGAATGACTGGGGCTCATTACGTGACAAAATTTTCAGAGTGAAAGAAACTAGCACAGAACCCTAAAGACAGCCAAGTTATTTGAGGAAGATCTTTTTCACATCGTATATCAAACAATGAGTTAATTGTCACATATGCGGAATAATTCACACAAATCAAGGAGAAAAGGGGAAATAGCCCAATCCAAAAAAATGTGTTGAGCATCAAAACAGACACTTCTGCAAAGGAGATATGCAGATGGCCCACAGAAAATTGAAAAGTTGCTCAATGTAACTTGTTATTGGGGAAGTGCAACTCCAAACCACAATAAAGCATCATCTCACACCTGTGAGAATGGCCTAGTAATGGCCACATTATGGAATAAAACAAGTCTTACATGGCGCATGAGGATGTTGATTACTGAAGACTATGAAAGATGAAGAGTGCTTAGAAAAATGAAAATGGGGGTCCAAAAGATAATAAACTGTAAGATGACAGCCAGCAATCAACCCAAATAAAGGGTGTTCCCCATCTTCCTCGTTCTTCTCTCTTTTGTTATGTAAAAGACCACCTGGATAACTTGATCTTCCCCTTCCTGGGATTGGGAATTGGTTTGAATAAAGAAAGGGCAGTTCTGGGGCTGAAGCGGTGGCACAGGAGGTAAGGCTTCTGCCTTCTGTGAGCTAGCCTAGGAGGAACCGTGGTTCAATTTCCCCAAGTCCCATATGGTTCCCCAAGCCAGGAGGGATTTCTGAGCGCATAGCCAGGAGTAACCCCTGAGCATCACCAGCTGTGACTGAAAAACAAACAAACAAAAAAATCCAAACAAACAAAAAAGTAAGGGCAGTTCTGACTTTCGGCAGAAGCATAGAGCATGATAAAAACAAACAAACAAAAAACCAAGGGTACCATCATCAACCTTTCCTGACTTTGATATTATTTTTTCAATGCTACTCTGCTTCTTTAGACCCAGCTGTGTGGGGTTTAGAAATATGGTTCTTGAGGTAAGATCACAACTCGTGTGTTTTTATTTTACAATAAACAGGTTCAATTGTTTGTCCTGCATGGAGCTGACCTTGTTTTCATCTCTAACACTGCATATGGTTCCCCAAGCAACACCAGGAGTGATTGCAGGACAGAGTGTAAGCTTTAAGCACAACTAGATGTGGTGTCAAGACAAACAACAACAACAACAACAACAAAACCTGATTATGGAAATACCACTCATATGCATTTATGTGAAAGATATGAGAAAAATAATTCAGAAGAATATTTAAAAATCCAGATATTCATAAGTAACATTATTATATTTGGCCAAAATATCAAATCAATTTAAGCACCTATGATAGCCTAAGGAAATTGTGGTATTTATTCCCAGTGAAACTTATACTCCCATTTTTAAAAAAGGATGAAAATATGTCTTTGGAGACAAAATGGACAGAATTTAGAGGTTTTACTAAGTACTCTAAGTAAGGAAGTGAAAGATAATTCCAGGTGGTTCCACATATATGTGGAATATAAATAACCAAAGCTATGAGGGTAAAGCACCACAAAAATAACTCCTAGATTCTGAGATCTACAGATGTTACCAAGGGCAAGAGAAAGGGTAACAGAAAGATCGGGGTCTTAGCAAATATGGGGACACTGGTGGCTGTGGTGAAGTCCCTGTATAAAGAGAATAATGTTGAATTTCTAAAATTTAGAGAGAATATAAAGTCTATGGTCTGTCAATAAAACAAAGTCTTAGTTAACATAATAAGCTCATAAATACATGGATCAACTAATTTAGTATGTACTATCTTTGTTTCACTGGTCACAAGGATTTTACATAGTTCAGAGGTGAATTATAAGAGAAAGATGTTTAGGATCTTTCCAGATTTCTTGTTCACTTTCAACAGACAGTTCTATTTAAGAGATATTACAAAAGAGTGTATCTAGAATATAACTATAATGTCAAGTTCATGAGGCCATAGACAACTTGGTGAATTTACTGCTATGTAGTTTGCAGGAAGTAGAGATTCTATAAACATTTGTTGAATAACAATATTATAAAAATAAAAATTTATAATATAAATTTGTACCAGAAAAGTTCTATCTTGAATTTGGAGATGTCTGAACTTTGACTCTTGGGGCAGATAAAATCAGTGGATATTGTGTTTATATTATTTAGAATTCCAAACTATCTTGGTGATTCTGAGCCCATTAGTTTCTTTACTTATGATTTGATTAGTTTGATCTGATGCTTACTGGCATTTTGAGAGATTCATGAAGAGATTTGGATGGTTGAAACCTCAGGAGGGCCCAGTACTTGGATGTGATAGGGTCAGTGGAGAACATTGTTGTTTAGTGTCTTCAATCCTTTTGTGTACTCTTTGTTTATATGGCCCTGGCCCTGCATCCTTTGCCTTTCAATACTTCCAATACTTTGTCAAGTCTGTTGAGCACATATCAATATCCAAGTAATCGTGTCTAATTTGGGCAATGAAGTTGTAGATAGAGGTAAAAGATAATGTTTACAAAGTCGTCAATATAATTTTGGGGCAAAATGTTTTCTAGATAGGAAGATGATATTTATAATATACAACCTTTATTGTCAACTAAAACATACTTCTCAAAAAATTAAATTAGCATTCAATTCAAAGCATCAATTGGCATCACTTTGCATTAGGGAAATCCAAATCAAGATGACAATGAAACATCTTTTCACACCAGTAAAGAGGTCACAAAGCAAAAATAGTAGGAGCAATCTGTGTTAGATTAAAATAATTGTATTATGAAGTATAATATAGTAAAGTGAAATGCCTAAATCACCCTCAACCCCAGAGTCTACAAAAGAAAAAGAGAAAAAGAGAAATATAGGTGGAAAAGAAGATGAGAAAGGAAAGTAATGGAAGAGCAAAGGTCAGAACTTCAGTTATATTGGGGATGTGGGAGAATGGGATCGCTATATATCCAAACCACAGACTAACAACACTAAAAATGTAAAATCTAAGCATAACCACAAAACTTTGTAATGTGCAAGGGCTGGGGTAGCAGTAAGAGTGAGGATGGGGAGATGAAGTTTGGTAACACTGGTGATGGGGGTTGATACTGGTGGTGGGATAAGGTGTTGAAATAGTCTATGCTTAAAACTCAACAATCAATAACTTTTATAACCCACAGTTCTTTAATTAAATAAATAATTAATTAAAGATAAATAATAAAATACAAATGGGAAATTCCAAATTGTAATAATCAATTCAAAGGCTAATATTTGGATTGTAGGCACAGGCTAAGTTAAAAAGCAAATCTACATTGTTCACAAGCACGCTCCTATTTAAAAACCAAATAAGTTAATTGTTATTTTACCAATCTAATGAAGTGTAAATGACCAAATTTTATAATTCAGACAAAATTTTTGTCCTATGGGGCTGGAGTGGTGGCACAGTGGTAGGGTGTTTTCCTTGCACGTGGTTGACCCAGGAAGGACCTCGGTTCAATCCCTAGCATCCCATATGATCTTCCAAGCCAAGAGCAATTTCTGAGCACATAGTCAAGAGTAACCCCTGAGTGTCACCAGGTGTTGCCCCAAAATAAAAACAAACAAAAATTTTTGTCCTAGTAAATGTATTGTTTATAGGGAACAGACAGTCTGATTTTATACCCAGTTCATTCCAGGGCTTAATAAATATGTAATATGTCATGTATATTACATATGTGTATATAGTATTTTACATATATACATACATACTTATAGTACTTTTACATACATACTTTTTTTGGGGGTTTTGGGTCACACCTGGCAGCACTCACACTGGCTCTACACTCAGAAATTGCTCCTGGTATGTTCAGGGGACCATCTGGGATGTCGGGATTTGAACCATCATCTTTCTGCATGCAAGGCAAATACCCTACTTCCATGCTATCTCTCAAGCTCCTTACAAACATACTTATATCTATGCAGAATGGATGTCACTTGGTGACATCATTTTGTTGACCCAGGCTTCAGGGTTTTATATTTAGAGGTAAATAAAAACTTTTTCATCATTTTCCACATTTTATATAAAAATTAAAAGAGAAGGATTAAAATTCTATGCAAATAAAGAAAACATTTCATTTCAGTAGTAATTAGTGGGGCGAGAATCTATTATTGGGAGCACAATAAAGTAACCATCCCCAAGAAAAAGTGGACAACAAGACCAGGTCACTGACTCCAGACACTTTCTGTAGATTGCCAATCTCACCAAAAATGGTAACTAAGGAGAGTGAAAATGGAGAAGCTCTATTTGATACCAAAGAAGGGTCCCAAGGGTAACAAGTTGTTCTGTACTTTTTCACTGAGTAAAATTGTTATGTTGCTGAAACTGACCATGAAAAAGACCCAACATGGGGACTTAATGATCTGATTTCTCCATCTGAACCTATGGAAATATTGAACACCAAATACTTTAAAAATCAAATATCAAATATACATGATACATCAAATTTCCTAAGTTCCTGGAATTCATATGAGCTGTAACAGTCTCAACAAGTCTGTCAGTGAAAAAATTTGCAGAACCCGAAATGTTTCATAAAGGAAGCCCGATGCATTGTCAGCTTCGCTTAAACTGTATCTCAAATTTCAAAATGGTTCATTTATTTTCACTATTCATCATGCAATTGATAGAATTTGATTTATATACTATTTCTGTGTTATCACACAGTGAATGAATAAAGTCAAGATTTAAATTTATTTAAATATATATTTATTTCTGGACATATTGTAGCTTTGATTTTGTGATTAAAATATTGCACGATGTGAGAAAATTATTTTTTAAAGAACATAAATAATTTTTTTATTGAGGCATAGGGAGTTACCAAGTTTTTCAAAGTGGAGTTTCATGTATACAGTTTCCCAACACCAATCCCATCACCCTGTCCATTTCCCTCCACCAATCTCTGCAGTTTCAACTGTCCTGTTCACTCTCTGGCATTGGTCAAGTTTGTTGCCGCCTGTTGGTTTCATTGGAAATGAATACATTAATGCAGTTACCTCCAAAGACAACTTCCCGGTACAGAAATCATGTGAGTTGTTCTAATAACCTGTCATTGACATCGTTTCAGAATATGTGGTTTAGGTACTCAATACTTGGCAAGAAGGAGCCTTTCAGGTTCTGTTTCTAGTTGTTTCTGCATCAGTGGCTTCTCTGCCAATTGAAGTCAGAACAAGAGGTACCTCCAGGCCACTTGCCCTAGAGCTTTATAAACTCCCTCTATTATCTGAAATGAGTCCCCCAAATCAGAAGAGATAGGACAAGTTTTCTGGTGTTCTGTCTAGTTCACCTCCCTCCACCTTGATATGTCCAGATTCTCCAATTTCTTGTAATAGAAATAGCAATGAAATAGATAATGGAGAGGAGATTAAATTAGTAAATAATTAGACAAAGTCCAAATGAAAACCTTCAAATTTACCCAGAAAGTAGAGAATGGGACGACAATATATGGAAAGAATAAAAAAGCACTCTCTGAAATTAAAGCATATTCGTCAAAACCTATTATCTTGATAATCAACTTTACTCTGTTTTATACTCAATCTCAATGATTTTTATAAACATCTTCCTGTATTCCAGCATTATTTATTTATTTATTTATTTTTAACCATATGGCTGTGGTTTACAGTTCTTGATAGATGAGATGGAGGCATACAATATTCCAACTCCAATCCTATAAACAATGTCATCTTTCATCACCAATGTTCCCATGCTCTCTCTCATTTCCCCTCCCTCACCCATGGCCATGCCTGCCATCTTGTAGATCAGTGGCCCCTGGCTCTTATCTTCCAATTATTTCCCTTTCTCATCTTCTTTTCCCTCACCTCAATTTTTCCCCTTTTCTGTCCTTCCTCCTCCCTGTTTCTGGGGTCCAGAGTGATCTATATTTAACATACTTCTTTTCACTACATTACATTTCTTCATCCACTTATTCTATTTACCATACCATCCTATATCGTCCTGCAACAAACACTTTTGTATATAAACATAATGTCTCTTATTGAGTAAATGATAAAGGGAGATACATGTATCAATTGGCCTCCATCAAGGATGAAATAGGAAGGGAATCCAACTCAAAACGAATGCACAAAATAGATCTTCGGGTCTGCTTTTAAGAAGAGATTCAAGAAAGTCACTGAGATTCAGATCCAGGATCTGTTTTCTTGTTCATTTGCTCCCTCTTGTGGCTCAACTCAATATATCACTTCAATAGCAAGAAAATAAAGCATTTTAATTAGGAAAGTGCAGTGAAAATATTCTAGTTTCATCCTGACCCTCCTAGATGTAGCCTGGAGACGATGGCCATAGGTAATTGATTCTTTTATTATATTTCAGGAATAAAAACACAGTGTCTGTTTATTATTGGGGCTGATTATTGTTTACTGAATACTTGACTAAATAATAAATGTATTCCTGTCACAGGAATAGCTAACAATATGCTATCAGGGGTCTCAAACTCGCGGCCCGCGGGCCGCAAACGGCCCTCCATACAACATTTTGTGGCCCTGCCCTAGAGGAATCTTTTTTTGTTTTGTTTTGTTTTGGTTGTTTGGGTCACACCCCACAATGTTCAAGGCTGACTACTGAATTTGCACTCAAGGATCACCCCAACCTTGCCTCCTGTGGCCCCCAGGTAAATTGAGTTTGAGACCCCTGTAGATGTTTAGTTGGAACAGTGGAAATAAACTACATCTACTAATTGTTAAGAAAGAAAAAATACTGCCAACAATCATTTTGAAATAGAGGCTATGGATAAAAGATATGATTTTAGAGAACAAAATAAAATCTAAATTAGTCAAAATGTTCTGGAAAACAATGCCTTTGGGGGAATCTATTTAGGAAAATGAAATTGGTTCTATGTTATAATAAGTACTATAGATGCAAAGAATGTCTTTCTGGCTTCTATTGAACACAAAGAAACTGCTGGAATCATTCTCTACCTAGTATATTAAGTTTATATATATATAAAATCTGCATTTTAGAATTTTTTTTGTTTTTGGGCCACACCCAGTGATGCTCATGGGTTACTACTCCTGGCTATGTGCTCAGAAATTGCTCCTGTCTCAGGGGACCATATGGGACGCCTGGGATCGAACCCAGGTTCATCCTGAATCAACCGTGTGCAAGACAAATGCCTTACCACTGTGCTATCTCTTTGGCCCCTGAAATCTGCATTTTAGAATCATAGAAAGTTTCATAAGCAATGTCATGCATCACTCAGAAGACACTTAGAAATATGGGGCCGGAGCCATGGCGCAGGCAGTAGGGCGTTTGCCTTACACAAGCTAACCTAGGACAGACCACAGTTTGAATCCGTGGCATCCCATATGGTCCTCAAACCAGGGGCTATTTCTTTTTCTGGGAGGAGGCACACCCAGCAGCGCTCAGGGGCCACTCCTGGCTCTACGCTCAGAAATCGCTTCTGGCAGGCTCAGGGGATCTTTTGGGATGCTGAGATTCAAACCACCTTGCATGCAAGGCAAACCAGGATGATTTCTGAGTGCGCAGCAATGAGTAACCCCTGAGTGTCACTGGATGTGGCCCAAAACCCAAAACCCAAACCAAACCAAAACAAACCAAACAAAAACAAGATACACTCAGGAATAAAGAGAGACATTCTGGAGGTAAAAGTAATGTAATAAGAATAATTTAGGAGAAACCCAGAGATTATAGATGCTTATACATCTGCTTATTACATCTGCTTATAAATGTTGCTGGTGAGATCAGAATCCTGGCGAGTATGAGCGCTTACTAAATACCATCCAGGAGTCAATTCGGGGGAAATAACTAACTTTATTTTAGGAGGAAATGAGATAATTTTAATGTGTCTCAGCCAATCAAGTCAGGGAAAAGTAGAGTTGAGCTGTAAGTCAGCCAATCAGGTTAGAGACAAATAGAGTGTGAGCTCTGTTTAGGGGAAAACAGATGTAGGGGATTAAGGAAAATGGTGTGTGCTCTGTGTATTTACATGAGCTTTGTGTACTCCATGTGTTTAGCTACACTGCTATTCTAGAGGTGAAAGCATGGAGGCCAAATTGACTTACTTTTTATTCAAAACTTTTGGGTAATCTTTGGCTTGAATAAAATATACAGAATTGGATGAAAGGCAGATTGGCAAGACTAGGGTGTCAGTGGTATAAGCCATTAGTCATTCGCAAACTTGGCTCCAGTATGCCACTGCAGGAAGATGGGGCCAGGATGAAAGGCCCAAGGTATCCTATCTGCCTCTTAGAATGCTATAACAAAGCAAAGAACTCCAATCTCCACCTTCCTCGCTGAGGGGAATGCAATGGGCAGCCATTGCACAGAACTGCCAAATTCTCCTTGGGGTATCTCAGGAACAGAGACCAGGGCTGTTTCATTATCTACCCTTCAACCAAACCGCAAACAAAAACATGGATCTCTTCTAATGAGTGGTGTTGATTCTGTCAAAAACAGAAAATCAATAGTGCATCAGAGGAATCCATCTTTTATTTGCAGGTCTTTTATATGCAGATTTAGTCCTGGAATGCTGCCTGAGATAAACAGCTGGGTGTTTCCTTGTAACCTTAGTTGAAGGATCAGTACTGGATCAAAGGTCTGAGATCTCTGGAGTATTTCCTGTTGAATCAGAAAGATAGAATTCTGGGGACCAGGTCTGAGAGAATCCTAGAATTGAATTCTTCTAGGTGTAGGCTTTCAGTATAGGACCAAAGATTAAACAATATTGGGATGTATAACTCTAATACCCAGTCCTAATTCAGCCTTCCTTGGTTGACCAGTTAGTTGTTCATTGTGCAGGAAATAGACCAACACTATGCTGTCATGGTCACCATGGATATAGGTTCTATGCATTCTAACTGGACACAGAGAGAGGAACCAGGGCTTGAGGCTCACTGATAGTTCCATGGGCCAGAATCTCAGAGAATGGATCCCTCTGAAGCCTTGATCATGACTATGCTTAATGTCACTCCAGGAACATGGCGGGAACTTCATACATACTGGCTGAGTAAGAGAATTAGTTGTGGATGCATATTGAATGGACTAGTGGTCAAGGATAGTTCTAATAGATGAAGGGAAAAATGAATTCTAACACATATACCAAAATAAGCCCTTAGACATTTTTAATCATGTGTTGAGCAGTGATTTGAACACCTGCTAAGTCCTCTTGATTTCTTTTCTCTTTCCTTATTTTCTGTAGGGAAATGGCTACTGACTTATAATCTAAATGGGAGAAACCACAATCTTTGCAATGACAAGCAAACCATCTTTGTGTTTCTAAATGTGAAGTGTTTTATCATATATTTAAAATATGAAGAAAGCATATTAATATAAACTAAAACCATTTCTTCATTGGATAAAAAGAACATCAGTTTGTCTAGAGAATACAGCTGCCGAGAGGAAGAAGTTCAATAATATATTTAGTGGCTTCATCCTCATCCAAGATAGGCTTTGGATTTCAAGACATTTTAACAAGTAGGATGAAGATAGTTTTATATTTGATGTATATTGTGAAGAAGAAATGTATTTATCCTTTAATAGGCACCTGGTAATTTTCAACGTTACTTCTAAAGAAAAAAAAATCTACTTTTACAATTGGAGCAAATGCAATGGATATTAGAAAATTTGAGTCAATTTATATGTCTCAGATAATGCTAAATGGATATTATTTTTGAAAGTTGTAGGTATAATTGAGCATACACACATGTGCCTAAACTTAGACGGGACATATACTGTTCATCACAGTGTACAAGTGGAAAAGCAACACAGGTCCATGACATTCCATCACGGATTTGTGAACTTCTAAAGGTTAACCAGCAAATGGCAGCAAAGTGTACTTCGAATGAGCATTGTAAAAACTGTAGGCTGAATTACCCTGTATTTTGTTTGTAAACTCTGCTCAGCTTCATTTAAGATAGATAATCCAGTACTGTGCCAAGGGCCTGTCAGTGTGAGGGATAGATCTCAGCAAAAAAAAGCCAACTTAAAATTCAAGTACAGACCAAGAAATGGCCTATGTGTCGCACGCAGGTCACTACTGCTAAGCATTGCTTACACATGGGTGCCATTCGACAAATGCCACTCTGCTATTATTCCAAATGTTACTATACACAAGGTTCCCCTTTAATGCTTGCATCTGGAGAGACAACTCTCATCATCCCATTTGACACAAAAATGAAAATTACTTTCAGGTAAGGAATAAAATGCATACACCCAGAAGAAATTGTGAAAAACAAAAAGGCCTTTTCTATTAAAAAAAAAAAAAGCTTGACTGGGTTCTCAAAGAAGATAAAGTGATGTGCATGATACATTATTCAGTAACAATTTTCCAAACTACAGTATCAAAGAAAGGAGAGAGTGGAGAGAGTGGAGAGAGAGAGAGAGAAGAGAGAGAGAAGAGAGAGAAAGGAGAGAGAGAGGAGAGAGAGGAGAGAGAGAAGAGAGAGAGAGAGGAGAGAGAGAGAAAATGTCTGCCACAGAGGCAGGCAGGAGGGAAGGCAGGAGGGAAACTGGGGCAGTGGTGGGAAATGTGCACTGATGAAGTATATTGTACATTGTGTGATTAAAACTCAATCATATACAACTTTGTAACTATGTATGGTTCACTAAAAACACATGGTGATTCAATTAAATAATTTATTTATTAAAAATAAAACATAGGAACTGCCTCTGCTGCAGCTGTGAAACACCTCACCTGGAAGAGCTCCTGACAGCATGTCAACAGAGGTGAGCTGACCCAGCCCACAAAGGGCAGAGCCAAAGATGCCTGGGTTGTGCTCCGTGACCTCACACATCTCCTAGTCACTGAACTTCAGCACAACACATAGAAACCACTACACTATAAGTGTGACAATGGGGAAGCAACATAGGCCACACCATGCATAGAGAATGAAGATAGCAGCTCTGATAACATGAAAGTGCTGACCAGTTTTGTAACCTCTCAGATGAGGATTTAGAGAAGAAACATGGAGGATTCTAATAGAACTCAAAGAAAGCATTGAATGAACTGAATGAACCACAAATAAAAATCAAAGAATATAAAAATATAAATGGGGGCCTGGAAGGTGGCGCTAAAGGTAAGGTGTCTGCCTTGCAAGTGCTAGCATAGGACAGACTGCGGTTCGATCCCCCGGCATCCCATATGGTCCCCCCAAGCCAGGGGCGATTTTTGAGCACATAGCCAGGAGTAACCCCTGAGCGTCAAATGGGTGTGGCTGAAAAACCAAACATATATATATACATACATATATATATACATACATATATATATACATACATATATATATATAAATATATATATATATATATCTGAAAAAAATCTAAATAACAGGACTGGAAAACTTGATAGGTGAAATAAAAACCTCACTGGAAAGCAACTCCAACAGAGTAAAAGTGGCTGAGGACAGAATAAGTGAACTGGAAGGTGAGATGCATAATAACTCTATACAACAGAAGAGATTGGAAAAAGAGCCTTAAAACAAATAATCAGACAATGGAAAAAAATCCTCAAAAAATGTGAACAGATGAAAATAGAAGTCTTTGATAAACTCAACAGAAACAACAGAATCATTGGAGTTCCAGAGACCCAGGAAGAAAATCTCCAGGAAGAATCAACAGACAAGGACATCATTGCAGAGAAACTCCCAGAGCTAAAGAATGCATACAACCAAATCCTGCATGCCCAAAGAGTATCAGCTAAAAGAGATCCAAAGAAAAGTACTCAAGACACATCCTAGTCACAATGACAATCTCACAAATAGGGATAAAATACTGAAAGCAGCAAGATCTAAAAGGAAAATTACATTCAAAGGAGCATCCTTAAAATTTGTATTAGAACCTGTTAAAAGAAACCCTCAAGGCCTAAAGGCAGTGATGGGACATAGTGACAAAACTCAATTAAATGAATGCTTCACCTAGAATACTACACCATCCAGATTCACATTCAGGTTTTAAGGAAGCATACATAGCTTCATGGATAAATAACAGCTCAGAAACTTTACAGGCTCAAAACCAACCTTAAAATGAAAACTGAAAGGTCTATTTTAAGATAGACCAAGTGACACTCCAAAATCATACATAAAGATGACACTAACTTCCATGACAATTATTTCTTTAAATGCCAAAGAATGAAATGCTCCAGTTAAGAGACACAGAGTGGCAAAATAGATTAAAAGGCTGAAACCAACATTTTGTTGCAATGCAAGAAACACATATGGACGATCAGAGTAAACATAGACTCAAAATCAAAGGTTGTAGAGAAATCATCCAAGCAAAGAACTCCCTTAAAAAAGCTGGAGTGGCCATATTAATATCAGCTGACACAATTTTTACTCAAAAAAGTTACAAGGGACAAAGATGGACATTTCATACTAATCAAAGGATATGTAAAAAAGGAAGAAATCACACTCCTAAATATATATGCACCCAGTGAGGGACTAGCAATATATGTAAAACAATTGTTGACAAATCTGAAAGAAGATATCAATAGCAACACAATAATAGTGGGAGACCTCAACACTGTCCTGTCATCCCTTGATAGGTCAACTAGGCTAAAATCCAACAAGAATATACTAGCTCTGAAAGGAGAAATGGAATAAAGTATATATATATATACTCCAACCCCAGAAAACTGGATACACATTTTTCTTCAATGCACCTGGGGCATGTTCCAGGATAGATCACATGCTGGTCCATAAAACATACCTCCATAAAATCAAGAGAATAGAAATTTTATGAACTACTTTCTCAGATCACAAAGCACTGAAATTAGAAATGAACTACAAAGGAACACAGAAGAAAAATTTTAACACCTGGAATTTAAACAGCTTACTACTGAACAACCAGTGGATCAGAGGTGAAAACAAAGAGAAAAACAAAAAATTTCTGGAAACAAATGAGAATGAAGACGCAAATTATCAGAATTTGTGGGACACAAAAAAGAGATACTAAGAGGAAAAATTTTTATAGCTTTACAAGCACGCATTAGGTAGGAAAAATGGGCCTACATAAATAACTTAATAAAACAGCTTATAAAATTAGAAAGTGATCAACAAAATGAACCAAAAATAAGTAGGTAGAAGTAAATAACAAATATTCAAGCAGAAATCAATGAAGTGGAAATCCAAAAAAACAATTTAAAAGATCAATGAAAGCAAAAGTTTATTCTTTGAAGAAATAAACAAGATCAACAAACCACAAGCAAAACTACAAAGAAAAGCAGAGAGAGAACGCTAATAAACGGAATCAAAAATAAAAAGGAGGAGATCACTACAGATACTACAGGGATTCAGAGGGTATCATAGAGTGCTTTGAGAAACTCTATGCCACAAAACATGAGAATCTGGAAGAAATGGATGAATTTTTGGACTCATAATTTTTCACGGCTGAAACAGGATGATCTAGCATATCTAAACAGACCTATCACTACTGAGGAAATTAAAATGGTAATTAAAAGGCTTCTCCAAAATAAAAGTCCAGGCCCAGGTAGATTCACTAATGAATTCTTTCAAACCTTTCAAGAAGACCTACTACCAATCTTTTTCAGACTCTTCCAGGAAACTGAAGAAACAGAAACACCCCCAAATAGGTTTTACAAAGATTTAACATCACCCTGATACCAAAAACAGAGATGCTGCAAAAATGAAAACTACAGACCAATATCCTTTATGAACACATATGCAAAGATCCTCAATCAAATTCTAGCAAATAGGATCTAATGCTTCATCAAGAAGGTCATACACCATGACCAAGTAGATTTTATTTCATGGATGAAAGGATGGTTTAACATACATATCAATATAATACACCATATGAACAAAAGAAAAAAAGCCATGTGATAATATCAATAAATGCAGAGAAAGCATTTGATAAGGTCCAACACTCATTCATGATAAAAATTCTCAATAAGACGGGAGTGGAAGGAACTTTTCTCAATATAGTCAAGGCCATTTACCACAAGTCAATGGAAAATATTATACTTAATGGAATCTTTGATAAAGGGGCAAGAAATGCAAAAAAAAAAAAGGTGCAAAAATGTCTTCTTCAACAAGTAGTGTTAGGACAATTGGTCATCCACATGTAAAAAAAACAAAAAGCAAACTCAGACCTCTATCTAACACCATGCATAAAGGTCAAATTCAAATGATTTAAGACCTTGATATCAGACCTGGAACCATAAGGTATATAGAAGAACACTTAAGTAAAACACTCCACGGCATTGAGATTAATGATGTTACCTCCACTGCGGAAACTGTCCAAACAAGTGGAAGCAGCAATTAAAAAAAGTGGGACAACATTAAACTGAGAAGTTTCTGCACCTCATTGGAAATAATGACTAAGATACAAAGAAAAAAAGGTCTCCCACAGAATGGGAGAAACTATTCACCCAATGCTCATCAGATAAGGGGTTAATATCTAAGTTATATGAGGCACTAACAGAACTTAACAAAAAAATATCTAACTCCATCAAAAAAATGGGGAGAAGAAAGGAACAGACACATCCTCAAAGAAGAAATACAGATGGACAAAAGACACATGAAAAAATGATCCACATCACTAATCATCAGGGAGATGCAAATCACAACAACAATGAGGTACCATCTCATGTCACAGAGACTGGCACATATCACAAAGAACAAGAACAATCAGTGCTGGTGGGGATGTGGGTATAAAGGAATTTTTATTCACTGCTGGTAGAAATGCCATCTAGTCTAGCCTTTCTGGAAAACAATATGAAGATACCTCAAAAACCGTGAAATTGGGGCCAGAGTTCTAGGGCACAAGCAGTAGGTCGTTTGCCTTGCACGCTGCAGCTTACCTAGGATGGACTGCGGTTCTATCCCTGGCATGCCATATGGCCAGGAGAGATTTCTGAGCTCATAGCCAGGAGTAACCCTTGAGCATCACCAAGTGTGGCCCAAAAAACAAAACAAAACAAAACAAACAAACAAACAAAATCAACCCTAGAAATTGAGCTTCCATATGATACATTTATACTACTCCTAGGAATATACCTTAAAAGCACACACAAAAAAATACAAAAATGCACTCCAATATTCATTGCAGCTTTATAATAGTCAGAATCTGGAAACATCCCAAATGCCCAACAACAGATGAGTGGCTAAAGAAACTGTGGTACATATATTATAGAACACTATGCAGCTGGCAGGATAAATAAAGTAACGAAATTTTCCTATACATGAATGGACATGGAAACTATTATGCTGAGTGAAATGATCAGAGGGAGAGAGGTAGACTCAGAATAGTCTCACTTATCTGTAGTATTTCAGAAAATTAAAAGATAGTATGGTAATAATACCCAGAGACAATAGAGATGAGGTTTAAAAGGACCAGCCCATGCTGTGAAGCTTACCACAGAGAGTGGTAAGGACAGTTAGAGAAATAACTACACCAACTTTTATCATGACAATGGTAGTGAAAGAGAAATAGAATGCCTGTCTCAAAGACAGGCAAGGGGTCGGGGAGGAGGAAGATTTTGAGCATTGATGGTGGGAACATTGCACTGGTAAAGGAAAGTATATTTTTATGACTGTACCCCAACTACAGACATGTTTTTAATAATATTGCTAAATAAATATATTAATTAAAAATTTAGAAAATGAAAAGTAAAAAAATGGAAAAATAAATAATAAAAATAAAATAAAAGCTGTTATAAAGAATGGGAGGAAACTAAGAATTTTATGAGGAGCTAAAAATTGCACTAGAATTATAAAAAGATTTTAAGCCATTACAGAAAATATAAAAACTTATATATATGTTATATAAAAAACTTACATATATAAAACATATATATGTTATAAAAACTTATATATATTATGTAAAATATATATAAGAAAACTGTTGATGTTTGATGGGTTTTTCCCTCCTTCGAGGTAAAAGAAAGGCAGAATTTTCCTTCATGTCTAGAGAGAGAGAAAGAGACTGCGGTGAAATCATGCAAAATGTTGAGTAAAGAGCTTCAACATTTGAATAAGACATTAACTTCCCTCTACACAATCTGAGGAACCAAATGAGTCACCACTTGGAATTCAGACTTTGGTGGCCTTTGTGTTTTTCTATTACAGTATAAAAATTACTCTAACTTCGCAGGTTTAAGACAAGTCACTTAAAGGGCTTAGGGTTTGAGGTAACTGTATCCTTTGCTTCACAATCTCACCAGGCTTAATCAAGGCCAAAGTTTGATATCAAATGAGTCATGACTGGGGAAGGAGCCACTTTCAAGCTTCTACACTTGACATAATTCAATCCCTTGCAGTTGACTAATGGGCTCTTTCCATGCTGCCCACTGGTTCGAGGTCAGAACTATTAGGTTATTTGCTAGAGGTCACTCTCAGTTTCAAAAGGGTATCAAAAGTCCTTCCCACAAGGAGCTTCCTAATATGGCTGCTTGAGTCCTGAGACCACCATTGTGTGAGAAAGGCGTGCCTAATGCTACATCCTTTAATAATGTAACCTATAATCCCGCACTTCTTGTCATCTTTGTCCTCTTCTCTTTATTTAAAGAAAATAACTAATCTTTATTCTAGTCAGCTCAAAAGGATCACCAAGATCCAGGAATCATGTAAGTCTCCATAGAACCTGTGTATGCAGCTGAGCAGAGTAGGTCCTATTGGAATGGTCTGTCCAACCTCACAGATAGTCCAGGTGAAAGGCAATGGCGATGTTAATGGTTTTAGAATTTGCCCCAGTGCCTCCATTGGAGCAAGGAGAATGAGGGACAATATAACAGGATATTTCTTGCATGACATTCAGGACAGGACAAAGAATACATGCAACCAGTAGAGTTCATACAGTAAAACCTTCAAAAAAGAACCAGATAATGAATCCCAACAATAGTCACAATCAATCACACCCCACTGTCTGATATCTGCTATCAGATGGGAAAGGGACTAACCAAGAAAGATATTTGCTGCCCCTCAGCTTTTCATTCCAGCCTTTTTTGTTGGTTTGTTTTATTTGGGGATCATGGCTAGTTGTGCTGAGGACTTACTCTTGACTGCATTGAGAGGTCACTCCTAGGAGGGCTTAGGATAACATATGTGGTGAAGGGGTCAAACCTAGGTCAGTGTTGTGCCTGGGAATAATCTTGGTACCTTGATGGAAACTGAAAAGTCAGAAATGTGTCTTCTTGGGCCCGGAGAGATAGCACAGCGGCGTTTGCCTTGCAAGCAGCCGATTCAGGACCAAAGGTGGTTGGTTCGAATCCCGGTGTCCCATATGGTCCCCCGAGCCTGCCAGGAGCTATTTCTGAGCAGACAGCCAGGAGTAACCCCTGAGCACCGCCGGGTGTGTGGCCCCAAAACAAAAAACAAACAAACAAAAAAAGAAATGTGTCTTCTTACAGATTAGATACTATGGCATGTCCTAAAGACCCCTGTTCTGCTAGACAAAAGTTCATCTTCTCCAAGTGCACTTGGGAAATGTAAAATTTTGCCTACTCCACTACCCCTCTTCCCAGTACTTTCCAGAACACAAGTTTTCTTGGAACTCTAATAGCTCTTCCTCTAACTCCAACCCATGACAGTCTTCCTGAGACATGGCTACATCTCTTTGGACAAGGAGCCAGAGACAGAGAGTGAAGAGGCAGATAAAGGAATATTCACTGGCCAATGAGTTGCCACAAAGTACTCTACTTTGTCAGAACAAGAAATATGAGAAGATTAATCAGTCCTTCCAAATTTATCATTGTTCATCAAAATTACCTGCATTCATATGAATAGCTGTCAGGACTTTTTGTTTTGTTTTGAGGTCACACCCATCAGTGCTCAAAGATTACTCCTGGCTCTGAGTTCAAAAATCGGTGGACACAATGGAATGCTGGGGATAGAACCCTGGTAAATAGCATGCAAGGCAAATGCCCTTGCGTGTGCTATCATTCCAGAACTCTCCTTTTTTAAATGAACTTCTCATCTTTTCTCCTCAATTCCCATACTCTTATTGTGGAATTATGATTATTAGTTCCAATTTAGTAGAATGAGAAAAGTCAGGGAAAGAGGAACTGGTCAACATACTTACAGGAAAGGGGAAATAGCATCCAATCATTTGC
Organism: Suncus etruscus; assembly: GCF_024139225.1. NCBI lineage: Eukaryota > Metazoa > Chordata > Mammalia > Eulipotyphla > Soricidae > Suncus > Suncus etruscus. The sequence continues at coordinate 104,232,321 of NC_064856.1, forward strand.
TTTCACCAATCCTTTCTCTGTTATGAGTTATTTCTATTTCGTGTCTTTAACCAGATATTGAAATTCAGAAAGAGGAAGCCTCTATCCTTTTCAGATATCTAAAGTAAATTCAGCAAAAGCTCAGATGCTGTGTAATCACAAATAATCTCCTGAGAAAGTGACGGGAAGCCTCAGAGGAAAAGAAAAACCAATAGCACTGTCTTCTATAGAAATAGCCAGTGTGAATTTTTACTGGCAGCTCCATAGAAGTGAACTTATCCATCAGCTCTAGCACAAAAAGCTGGGCTTCACCCACAGGTAGGCACCTTAATTTGAACTGTGATATTTGGGGAAAGTTCACCATCTCCTGAACAGATAACCAGGGATTTTGATTCTCATGTTGTCAATTGTTGGTCCTTTTCATGAGTCAATTCCATTTACTGGGCTCATTCCCCAAAGGATAAATTGGGTGAAGGATTCTTGGGTTTCTTTCAAGATTGGAAGTTACTCTTTGGGGTGTGTGTGTGTGTGTGTGTGTGTGTGTGTGTGTGTGTGTGTGTCTGCATTTCCTGGTATATTTGGTCTTACAATAGCAAATGGTCTTATCAGAGTATAATTAGATTGATTACTACATTTGAATAATAACACTTATAGTGAATTCTGTAAGAAAGAAAAGTTTGTGCATGGAAGTGATTCTCCAGTTGTCCATGAATTTTACTTTTCAAAATTCTAAATCACTCCAAAGTTTTACTCCACTTGATGCACTTAAGGGGCAAAGCATATCTTGCACTGTGGAGTTTGAACATGCTAGCATTCATTTCTAAAATCTTAAAGGGGTCTTCGATGTGCAAAATTTTCCCCAAAGTAACAGTATGTGTCTATAATGAAGTACCACAACGTTAAATGTAGAAAAATGGTTTCTAAATGTTATCCATTTATTGATTTAGAAAATATTTATTTATTTAGAATATTGTTTCTAAATTTTATCAATTTATTTATTTAGACTTGATTTCCTTTAATATAATAAAATATACGTACCGTGATGGGGCTGGAGTGGTAGTAAAACAAATAGGGTGCTTAATTTGCACACAGGTCAATCTAGGTCATATGGTCCCAGCTTCTCAGGAGTGAGCCCTGAGTGTAGAGCCAAAAGAAAGCCCTGGGCACTGCTGTGAGTGGCTCAATTTCACATAACATGAAATTTAACATTTTAATTCATATTCAATATATTCACTTTTACATGTAGCCATCAACAGCAGCAAATGACATATTTTTTTCATCTCCCCCCAAGCAAACTATTTCCGTCAAACAATTTCTGATGTTTTTCCCCACAGCCACAGCACACATACTCTTATTTTAAGTGTCCTTAAAGTTGAGATCTCCTGATGAGTTCCAAGAGTCAAATCAAACAGTGTTTGCTCTTTTATAATGGGTTTATTTCACTTAGCATTTTGTCTTCAAAGCTTGTTCCTTTTATATCCGGTTTTGACCATTTCATTTTTAAACTCGATTCTTTAGTGTCAAAGATGTCTCTAGAATAATGTTGAGTGCAAATATGATCTTTATATGGCATGAATAAAATGACTGCTTATGCAAAATTTTGAATGTGTATAAACAAAGAGATTATGAAAGATTGGGAAGACTATATAACTTGCATAAAGAAATATTTAATGTTCAGGAGCTGAACTTTAAACTACTATATTTTCTTCAAAACATAAACCATTTTATTGCATTTCCTAGTTTATACATTCCTAACCAAAACAATAAGGAACTAATACAAGAAAAATCTACATGGTAGTAGAGAGAATAATTAGCTAGAAGGTATGAACCAGAATTCCAGAATTTCTCACTTAGAATCAAGCTTATCCTGTAGTCTTTGTGTGAGAGATATGGAAAATTCTAGAATTAAGAACAATAAAGGTTTTTTTTTATTTTGAAGTTGAGCTCAGTCATTTTATATACCACCCTTAAATTGACCACATACAGGATTTATTTCTAGTGGTTGTTGTCTAATCTTTTGCCATGTTTCTTTATATCCTGAATATGGCGTAATTGACTGACATTTATCTCTTTCTGACTGACTTCATTTAGTATGCTGGCATCCACTCCTAATCAAGCTGTGGTGAGCTGCAAGGTTTCATCTGGTATTCTGTTGTGTATATAAACCATAATTTCTTTTTTTGTTTGTTTGGAGGCCATTTGGCAATTTGCCATTTGCCCATTTGCCATTTGCCCACTGGCCATTTGCCCAGTGGCCATCAGATGTTACTCCTAGATTTGTGATCATGAATCACTCCTGGCAGATTTTGGGGACCAGATGGGCTGCTGGGGATCAAACCTGGGTTGATCACTGCAAGGCAAATGTACTTCATCCTGTGCTATCACTCCAGCCCATGCTTTAGTTTATTTATCTACACATATGTTGCTAGGCAATTAGGTTAGTTCCAGATCTTAGCCATTGTAAAAAATGCTGATTTCATAGGGGTTTGCTTTATGTCTATCCTACTGGGACATGAGCCCTGGAGAAGAATGTATACCCAGATTTTGGAGGATGGAGAGATCCATAAATATCTGTAAAGTCCTTCTGTTCTAGTTAGTCTTTTAAATTTGCAGTTTCTTTACCAAGTCTATAGTTGATTTGTCCTATGATGAGAGTGTGATATTAACATTTTTTACTTTTATTGTGTTGCTGTTAGTATTTTTCTTCAGACCAGCTAGTAATAATTTTACACAGTTAGAGTAGTAAATCTTCTTTGGTGAGTAGATTCTTTGATCATTATGTGTTCTCTCTTTTATCTATATATCTATATATCTGACCTTTCTTGGACTGAAGATGATTGTGTTTCATATAAAAGAATTTTCCCTCTTAAAGTAGGGAAGTTGGGATCGGATAGACATTGACCTCTGTGCAATATTCCAGGGTTGACATCTGTTAGTGCTTGACCACAACATTGGCATCTTGACCACAACCTTGGCATCTTTTCCACCAGTTAGGATTCAGATGACCACTGTTGCATGAGATGCTGAACCTCCAAACAGACCCTGTATCCACATTAGTGTCTACCTTAGACCACTTCTGGTGTTCAGTAAGCAGCCAGTTCATAATTCATAGCTCTTACACCTGATTAGTCGTAGTGCCTGGCCAAAGATGTGATGGTTCCACTAGAATTTTGTAGGGCAGTTAGATGTGAAGAAGAGGAGGTGTCCTTGTTACCAGTGAAGATGCTACAATGTTGTTGCTTTCTTTTCTTTGGGAGCCTCCCAAGTGATCCTTAATAATCTCCTAGTCCCTCACTGGCAAAATATGCCAGTGTTTCAATTCAAGGACCTGAGGATTCAAGGCCCACTAGACATTCACCCTAACTACTACACTATCTCTTAATCTCCAAACTAATATTCTCATTGAACTGTTAACTTTTTAAAACTCACTTGTACTTATTGTTCTCTGAGTTTCTAATGTACAAAACAGATTTAAAAGAAACTAAACTACAGAATTCTTAGGATTAGAGCTACATGACCTGAATTGTGCCAGAAATAAAATAACTGTTCACAATTGCAAATCTTAAGCCAATGCAGGTAAAGGAGTTATTCTGGTTGAACAGCCCCTACAAGAAAGGAATGTGAAGTTGTATTATTCCACATCTTAATGGAAATAAAGTAATAGCATGATGAAAGACTGAGCAGTAAAGGAAGGGTATGAAAGTTCAGTCCTGAGCCACATGGTAGCAGGATATATGACATGTGATAAAAAGGAGTGGGAAGGGAGCTGGATGTTGGAGAGAAAGTGAGATGGGTGTATTTGGGACTGTATTTGGGTTCATTTCTCAACCATGGAATCCCTCCAAATGTTTTCCATTTCTCCCAGTGGTTATTCAGGCACCACAAGTTACTGACATACCTGCCACTGGTCCTCATCCTCAATTTTGCTCTTAAAAAACTGATTTTCCCCAGAAAGTGGAGAAAAATCATAATTTTATGCCAATTCTGATTCCTACAAATTTCAATTCTCTAAGGCAATCTTGAATCATAATTGAGTTCTGCTACATCTTCCAGAGCCATCATCATCCTCCTGTTCCTAGAGCCCAAGACCAAGAGTAGCAGTAATACCATCACACCAAAATACATCATGAGTGAGTCAAATAAGAAACACAGCTCCCTGAAAGAAGATAACCTGAAGGACTTGACTAAAATTGAATCCACTGTTCTTGGGGTAAGACGGTCTTCTGTTTGGGAAAAATCAGGCAAAGCATTGGAGACATACACAGACTACAGATCAATAAACAATCTGGGAAAATCTTCCCTTTTTTATTTTTCTTTTTTTCAATTTTCTTGTTTGACTCCAGGCTAACTGGGACCTGAAATGGGGCTTCATTTTAGGAAAGCTGTAGTCAGACCTTTCTGTAAAATGAAACTGGTTGGTCTTTCCTAGCTGATATAATCTAGCCTTCAATCATTTTATCTTTAACACAGGAAAGATATAAGTTGAAACATTTTATTCACTATGACTACCGCAGTTTTTTTTTCCCCTTAAATTCCCAAGGCTGGAGCAATAGCACAGCGGTAGGGTGTTTACCTTGCAAGGTAGCAAATCCTGGACTGACCCCAGATTTAATTCCCAGCATCCCATATGGTCTCCTGAGCCTGCCAGGTACAATTTCTGAGAGCAAAGGCAAGAGTAACCCCTGAGTGCCACAGGGTGTGAACCCCCCAAAAGTAACTCTTTAAACATAAGATGAGACCATCAAAATCCCACTCTGTTATTTCTTTGGCTTGGATCACTTTCAAACAACAGTCCTAAGTCATCAGATTTCATATCTAATCACTAGCTGCGTGAGTTAAATTATATCCATGTAGTTCTGAAGATGGCTTTCAAAAAAAAAATACCCAGACTATTTATTCCCATTTTGGGAAGGCTTCCTCTACGATTCAGAGTCAGGCAGCAGCATAGTCCTCTTTATCTCCCTCCCTCCACTGTTCTTATACCCTCAATGTCTTTATCTATCCTGCAAACAGAACCCCAATTCACTCTTGCATGATTCCTCTCCAATCCTGACTCCAAAGCAGGGAAATAAAATCAGTAGTTTTGCCTCTCATGATGCTTATAGATTCATGTTTTTTTTTCCTTTTTCTTTTCAACTTTCCCTCTCAACTCTTTTTTTTTATTATAATATAATTTTATTTTGATCATAGTGGCTTACATATTGGTGTCAATAATATTTTAGGTACATATTCACATAAAATCAGGAGGGATTCCCATCCATCACCAAATTGTTCTCCCTACCCGTCCGTTTTTGTCTTCCCTCCCATTTCTTCTTCCCTCACCCCCAGGGTGGCTAGAATATGTGGTCCCCTCTGTATCTAACCTATTACTTAGTAGTCTTGCACCTGTTTGGTTTTGAGGCCTCCCTTATTTCCCCCTCTAACTGGAGGCAAGACCAGCTATTTCAAGTTACGTGGTTTTGCCTGAAAAAGAAAAAAGTAATAAATTGGGGTAAGAGTCTAATACCCCGAAAATGGGCGGAATCCTTCTAGTGGCTCTCATCATCGATTTGGGAGGTGAAAAGAAAGAGAAGGTGAAACACTTCACCAGTATCAAAAGAAGTGTTAAGTATCCATTGAGGACTCCAGCTTTATCGATAAGCACCACAAAAAACAAACAAAAAAACAAAACATCACAAACAAAATAACAACAAAAACAAGCACATAAACAAAAAAACACACCATGGTCTTGAAATAAGAAACATGGCATAGCACATAACGAAAGAAAAGAGAGGAAGAGAAAAAATAAGTATAACTGGGGACAACAATTTCAATAATCACACCCAAAGAGAGAAATCGACCAAAATAGATAGGTAAATGAAAATAATAATAATAATAAATGAAGGTAAAAAAATATATATATATATATAAATAACCAAGGTTTTGTGCTTTTTGTATTTTTGTTTTTTTCCCTCCTGCCCTGGCACAGTAAATATTGGGGTCATTTGAAAAGAAATTCACTTGGCCTAAAAAATATGGGGTTTCTCCGTCCTTGGAGTATACTGTCATGGGGATCAACTCTAGATTTTGCTCAGGATCATTTACTCTCCCGGTGGCGTTTTTGTGGTTGGTAGACTTCTGCTCTGTCCAGGGTGATACAATCAGAGCTCTGTGTTTAGAGGTCTCAGTATCTGCACAGATCCTGAGATGGGATTTGTGATGAAGTCAGTCTTCGTGATTCTAGAGGTTCTGTTACCTCAGTGTCATTTTAATCCATCTTCTGTGGTTGGTGGTCTTGGGCTTTGCACTGAGCCTAGGATGGCACCTAGGTTAGCGTCTTTCTTTGTGCTTCCAGAAGCTCCATTCCGTTACAATTGTCTCTGCAGGACCTTTGGGACTGGGGATCATGCTTATTGTGCAGGTCATAGTTCAAACCCTAAACTAGGGCTTTTTTATTGGTCCCAAGATGTGTACAGTCTGGCCGTGGTTCTATCAGCCAGTCATCTGTAAATTGCGATCTTGGCTTTTGGACCTACCAAAGGGTGCCAAGTCTTCTGGTTTTGTCTTGTCGTTAGCTGGTAAGGTAGGCTAATCAGCTCTAAGGTCAAGTTGTTCACATTTTCCTCGTTGTCAGGATATCATGTTAGAGCTGGCCCTTGTTGTTGACCCCGCAGTATTAAGGCTGTCCTGGATGGGATTTGTTTCCTGCAGCTGTGTGAAGAGCTGTGCCGTTTCTATGTCTGGGATCCAGGGTTCAAGGCTGGATGAATGGTATCTAATCACCTGAGGTCTAAGTTGATTCCACATGACATATTTTCAAGGTAGGAGATATCCCTGTATTATTAACAACTGTGAGTTCCTATCTCTATTAGATAAGAGCTCTTTTCTCTATGTAAGATTTCCCCTTTATTTAGTGTGCCTTTGCAGGGAGAAATGGTGCTACATTATATTGTCGGTGTATTTGGGGGTGGACAGAGGGGATAACAGAAACAGGTCACATCCCCAAAAACGATAAAAAATAAAAAAAAGAATAAAAAATAAAATAAAATAAAATAAAAATAAAATAAAATAAAGGGAATGACAATGTATATGCTCACAAATGTATATGTAGGACAGGCATTTGAAAAAATAAATTAAAAAAATAAATAAATAAAAGAAAAAGAAATAAAATGAATTAGCGAAGCTTTTAAAGGACCAAAGTGGTGCAAAAAACTACCTTACATTTGGGGGAAAGCCGGTAAAGATGTGGTGTATTACAGGTCTTATGCCTATGTTGGAAGTACAGTTTTTCCCATTGCCTTTTGGGTTTTTCTTGTGGTGTGTGGGTTCCCAGGCATCTTTCTATCCCACCCCCTGGCCTTCTTCAGTTTGGTAAAAATTTGTGGTAGGGAGGTCTTGGAAGAATTCTTGTATTGGGGATACTTTTGGACCTAGGCCCGGTTTCAAGAAACAGTCCACGTTAGGGGGAGTTGGTAGGGAGGGCCACGCAGCATGAGTCCGCAGGGGAGTTGGCTGTCTTTTCTTGCAGGAGACTAGGTGTGGGTTTGACTGGGTGTCCCCTCGCCTGGGTTCTGGGTACTGGTTCGTTGGGTAGGAGGTCGATCTTGATGCCTAATAGATTAAGGACTGAGGGTGAAGAGTTTTAATATGGTGGGAGATCTGGATGGGATTGAGGGGTGAAGGGATAGTTAGATTTCCGGAGGGGAGAAAGGGGAAGGTATATGGGAGGGATATGAAGGGAGAGAAAAGAAGAAATACCTTATAAAGAAAGGGAGAAGAGAATGGTAAAAAAGTAAAGAGAAGAATAGAAAAGAGAGAAATGAAGAAAGAAAAAAAAAGAAAAGAAAAAAGAGAAAAAAGAAGAAAGTAGTGAGAAGAGAAGAGAAAATAGCAAGGGAATGCTGGATTGGTTTATTTGTGTTCGATGAATAGAGCCTGTAGTTTAAGTCCGTACGTCGCAGTTACTGCCTCGGTGATCTGGCTGGTCACGTGCTTCAATTCCTAAAAGAAGGTATAACCTAGAGATAAAGTGTATGTTAAAGGTTTTTCTCAAGGCTATCTCGTAGTGCAAACAAGGTATGGTATCTCGTGAAGTATCCTGAGTTGCCACCTTAGTTTGTCCGCCCTTTGTATCCAAGGGTGCCTGTGGACAGAAAAGCTGAGAGGTTATTTAAAATATAGTAAGATAAAGGCATTAAAACATAGTGTTAAGGTATGTTTCCATTGCAGTCAGTGATTTCCCGTGGTGTTCTATACTTGTGTTCTTGTATGCGATCTCTAAGGGATTATTGTGGGCCTTTGTTGTAGAAGTCTGATTACATACCTGTTCTCTCTATGCTGCTGTCTCTGTTGTTGCTGTTTTCTTTGTGGTATACTGTGTAGTCAAGAGTTTGCGTTGTTCCTTTTTCATGTATTTTGAACACTGCTCCCAAGTATATGTTGACTATTACAGTGCTCAGAGTTTCTACCCTGTTAAACCCTGTTGTTTGATTGTTAGGTATTAGTTGTGTATAAAATATATGTTCTAGGTGCTTCAGAATAGTGCTACCATTCTGTGTTTATCTTTTGTCTTCTGACTTACTTCGTTTAACATAACATGATCTAGGTCCATCCACGTTGCTGCAAAGTCTGTGATTGTATCATTTCTGACTGCCATGTAATATTCCATTGTGTATATGTACCACATCTTAATGATCCATTCATCTGTTGTTGGACATCGAGGTTGGTTCCAAGATTTGGCTATTATACTGATTGCTGCGATAAATAGTGGGGTGCATATGTATTTTGGGATGAATATCCTTCCAACTTGGGGGTATATGCCTAGGAGGGCAATTGCTGGGTCAAATGGCAGCTCAATTCTGAGTTCTTTGAGCACTCTCCAGACTTTTCTCCATAGATGTTGGACTAGGGGGCATTCCCACCAGCAGTGGATGAGAGTTCTTTCATACCGCATCCCCGCCAACAAAGGTTGTTTCCATTATTTTTGATGTGAGCCATCCTCACTGGTGTAAGATGGTATCTCATTGTTGTCTTGATTTGGATCTCCCTGATGATGAGTGAAGGTGAGCATGTTTTCATGTGTTTGTTGGCCATCCTTCTGTCTTCCTCAGAGAAGTGTCTATTCATTTCATCTTCCCATTTTTTTATGGCTTTATTTGGTTTTGGGGGGCTCAGCTTTCTGAGTGCTTTGTATCTTCTAGATATCAGCCCTTTATCTGATATGTCGAGTGAAAAGATTTTTTCCCATTCTGGTAACTGTCTTCTTGCATTAAGTAGGGTTTCTTTCGCCATGCAGAAGCTTTTTAGCTTGATGTAGTCCCATTTGTTTATATTTGCTGTTAATGTTCTTGCCATTGGTGCTCCCTTCTCAAAGACCTTTTTGATATATAGGTCTTCGAGTGTTCTGCCTATTTTATTCTCGATAAACTTTATAGATTCGGGTCTGATTTCAAGGTCTTTGATCCATTTTGAGTTGACTTTTGTATAAGGGGTGAGGTATGGGTCAATCTTCATTTTCGTACATGTGGTTTTCCAATTGTACCAACACCATTTGTTGAATAGACTTCCTTTGTTCCATTTCAGGTTCTTGCCTCTTTTATCAAATATTAGTTGGCTGTATATCTTGGGGTTTATGTCTGGGAATTCTGTTCTGACCCACTGGTCTGAGGTCCTGTCTCTGTTCCAGTACCATGCTGTTTTGATTACTATGGCTCTATAGTATAGTTTCAAGTTAGGTAAGGAGATGCCTCCCAGCTTTTTGTTTTTCAGTATGTGTTTGGCTATCCTGGGTCTTTTGTGGTTCCAGATAAATTTTGTGATTGATTGTTCTATTTCATTAAAGAATGGTGTCTGGATTTGGATAGGGATTGCATTAAATCTATATAGTAGTTTGGGTAGGATAGTCATTTTGACTATGTTAATTCTACCTATCCATGAGCATGGGATGTTCTTCCATTTCTTTAGGTCGTCTTCAATTTCTTTCTGAAGCGTTTTGAAGTTTCCCTGGTATAGGTCTTTCACTTCCCTTGTAAGGTTGATTCCTAGGTACCTGATATTTTTTGATACTATTTTAAATGGTATTGTATTTTTAATCTCTCTCTCCTCAACTTCGTTGTTTGTATATAGAAACGCTACTGTATTTTGTGTATTGACTTTGTATCCAGCCACTTTGCTGTAGTGGTTAATTGTTTCTAGGAGTTTTACTGTGGACTCTTTAGGATTTTCGATGTATATCATCATATCATCTGCAAATAGAGATAGTTTGTGTTCCTCTTTCCCAATTTGGATTCCTTTGATTCCCTTCTCTTGTCGGATTGCTCTTGCTAGGACTTCTAAGGTTATATTGAATAATAGTGGAGAGAGTGGACAGCCTTGCCTAGTTCCTGACCTTAGTGGGAATGCTTCTAGTTTCTCGCCATTAAGTATAATGTTGGCTGTAGGCTTTTCATAGATAGCTGTAACTATCTTGAGGAAGGTTCCTTCTAACCCTATTTTGCTGAGTGTCTTTAACATGAAAGGGTGTTGGATTTTGTCAAATGCCTTCTCTGCATCGATTGATATAATCATGTGGTTTTTGTTTTTCTTGTTGTTGATGTGATGTATAATGTTGATTGATTTGCGTATGTTGAACCAACCTTGCATTCCTGGTATAAAACCCACTTGGTCATGATGTATGATCTTTTTGATGAAGTGCTGGATTCGGTTTGCTAAGATTTTGTTGAGTATCTTTGCATCTATGTTCATTAGTGAGATTGGTCTGTAGTTTTCTTTCTTGGTGGTGTCTTTGCCTTCTTTGGGAATGAGTGTGATATTTGCCTCATAGAAGGAGTTAGGGAGGATTCCTGTTTTTTCTATGGTTTGGAAGAGCCTATGGAAAAGTGGCAGTAAGTCTTCTCGGAATGTTTGGTAGAATTCACCTGTAAATCCATCTGGTCCTGGGCTTTTGTTCTTAGGGAGTTTTTTAATTACATCTTCAATTTCCTCTGAGGTGATTGGTCTGTTTAGGCTTTCTAGGTCTTCCTTGTCCAGTCTCGGAAGAGGGTTTTTCTCCAAGAATCTGTCGATTTCTCCTGGGTTCTCTATCCTAGCTGAGTATAGTTGTTCATAATATGATCTTATGATATGTTGTATTTCTCGGGGTTCTGTTGTAATATCTCCCCTTTCATTTGTGATCCTATTGATTTGGGTGTTTTCCCTCTTTTTTTTTGGTGAGTTTTGCTAGGGGTTTGTCTATCTTGTTTATTTTTTCAAAAAACCAACTCCTGGTCTCATTGATTTTTTGTATTGTTTTCTTCGTTTCTATGTTGTTTATTTCTGCTCTGGTTTTTATTATTTCTTGCCTTCTGGTTGTGGTTGGGTTTCTCTGTTGCTGTTGTTCCAATTCTTTGAGGTGATCTTTTAAACTGTTGGTTTTGTTATTTTCCTGTTTCTTGATATAGGCCTGTATTGCTATGAGTTTCCCCCTAATTACTGCTTTTGCTGTGTCCCACAAATTTTGACATGTTGTCTCTTCATTATCATTTGTCTCAAGGAATCTTTTTATTTTTTCCTTGAGTTGTTCTTTGATCCAGCTGTTGTTGAGCAGCATGTTGTTTAATCTCCAGGTATTAGTTTTTCTCCATTGCTTCTTCTTGATGTCAATTTTGATCTCTGTTGCATAGTGATCTGAAAGGGTACTTCTAATGATCCTTACCTTTGTGGTCTTATATAGGTTGGCTTTGTATCCTAGGACATGGTCTATTCTGGAGAAGGTTCCATGTGGGCTTGAGAAGAATGTGTATTCTGCTTTTTGGGGATAGAGGGCTCTATATAAGTCTATTATCCCCAAATCTTCTAATTTTTCATTTAGAGCTCTTATTTCTTTGCTATTTTTCTGTTTGGTGGATCTGTCCAATGGTGAAAGTGGAGTATTGAGGTCCCCTACTATTATCACATTTCCCTTCATGTGTTTCTCCAGGTTTACGAGCAGTTGCCTCACATATTTTGCTGACTCTAGATTAGGTGCATAGATATTGACCAGGGTTAGTGTTTCTTGGTCCAATGTTCCCCTGATCAGTAAGTAGTGTCCCTCTTTGTCTCTGATCACTTTCTTGAGGTTGAATGCAATTTGGTCTGATATAAGAATGGCTGTCCCTGCTCTTTTTTGTTTTCCATTGGCCTGAATAATTACTTTCCATCCTTTTATTCTAAGCCTATGCTTATCCTGTAGCTGTAGGTGTGTTTCTTGCAGACAGCAGAAGTCCGGTTTATTTTTCCTAATCCAGTTCTCTACTATGCGTCTTTTAATTGGAGAGTTTAGGCCATTAACATTTAGGGAGATTATTGAGAGAGAGGACTGTTGTGCAGTTGTGTTGTGTAGGGTGGCTTTTGTTACAATCGGGGGTTTGGATTGTGTAATTCATCTCTGAGTAGGTCGTTTAGGATCGGTTTTGTTTGCACAAATAGCTCTAGTTCGGTCTTGTTTGAAAATGTTTTTAGTCTGTTCTCCCATATGAATGATAGTTTTGCTGGATATTGGACTCTAGGTTGGAAGTTTCTTTCATTCAGTCGTTTAAATATGTCATTCCACTGTCTTCTAGCTTGAATTATTTCGACTGGCAGATCTGGTTTGATTCTTATGTCCCTACCTTTGTACTTGAGGTGTTTTTTCTCTCTTATTGCCTTAAGAAGTTCCTCTTTCTCTTTATTTTTAGCCATTTGGATTACTATATGTCTTGGTGTTGGTTTATTGGGGTCTATTTTATTAGGGACCCTCTTGATTTCCTGGATTTGCCCTGAAGTTTCATTCCAGAGGGTGGGAAAGTTCTCTGCTATTATCTCTCTGACTACTTGTTCTTCCCCTTTCCCTATTTCCTCCCCTTCTGGTATACCCACGATTCTTAGATTGTTTCTTTTGTCCTTGTTCATTAGGTACTGGACTTTTCCTTCCAGTGCTTTGCCTTTTATTTCTTTGTTGGTTTCTTGGTCATTTTTTGTTTGCAGTTTTCCTTCGAGTTCTTCAATGTGTTTCTCCAACTCTGTGTTTCTGCTAGTAAGGCTTGTTATTTTGTCTGTTAATTCCTTCACTTCTTTTTGTATGGACTCTCTCATACTCTTTAATATTTCTTCTTTAATTTGGCTAATTTGTTCCTCGATAGATATCTTATACTCGGTAGCTAAGGTTTCTCTCATTGCTTTTATTGATTCTTGCATTTCCTTCCTCATTGCTGCTTTTAGATCATCTTCCCACGAATCTGTGCGTTTTGGCGGGCTTGGAAACTTTTTAGGGTTTGTCTCCATATCTTCAGAACTTAGGGTTCTCTTTGATTTACCCATATTTCTTTGTGTTTAATGGTGTGCTTTGGAGTACTGTTCCTTCCAATTTCAGCCTGTTTTGATCCCCTGTGGTGTGGGAATGGGTCCCCTCCCTGAGGGTGGATCTAGGGGTACTGTTGGGTGGGTTTGCTGCGGTTTGGCTCCTCCTTTGCTCTTTCTGTGGCCTAACCCGACGGGGGATGGGGCGTGGAGGGTGTTCGCACAGTCGGCGTGTATGGGCGGGGCTTCCCTACCTTTTCTGGGGCAAGTGAAACCCAGCCGGACTGGCTGCAGTTCGTGGGGCCCTTCCCGGAGCAAGAGAGACCCAGCTGGAGCCGGCGGCCTTTTGCGTGCTCAGCGTGGGTGGGTGGGGCTTCCCTACCTTTCCTGGGGGCAAGTGAAACCCAGCCGGACTGGCTGCGGTTCGCGCGGCCCTTCCCAGAGCAAGAGAGGTTCCCTCTTAACTCTTAAAAGCCTAGCATTACAGTCTATCTGCAAGGTCATCTGCTCACTTGAGGTGGGGGGGGGGGGAGAGAATATCTGAATTATTTTTTACCCTAGTTACTCTTTACATGTTTGTACATTTCAATACATTTCTAACACTAGGATATAATAATTATTTCAAGCAATTGTAAGCAGTCATGACCTTCAAAGATTTTTTAAGGTGAATTCTAAAATATTATGTATAATTGAGAACTGATAGTATTCTGAGTCAAAGTTGCATACGTATACCTTAAACTATGTCTTTAGTTTGGAAAAGCCTGTGAATAAGTATGACATAATACCATAGTCTATGACATTAAGGTGTCTGGGAAAACAAAAACATTTGTGTCACAATCTGGCTTAGCATTTCGTGAGAGTTGGCAAAAATCACTTTGGGTGAAGTTTATGGCTACGGTCATCAGTAAATCTAGCTCACCACAGGCGGGTCTAGAATGTGGTCTGGGTACGTGATTTTACAGAAATGTGGTGGATGGGAGTATGCTGTTCTGTTTTCTGGTTCTCAGCTTGCAATTACGCAAACTGCTGATCACATGATCAGCTCAAAACTATACTCTAGTGATTTAAGCATCCTTGGTGATCGGTGTCACTGATGAACGGGAAAGCTGTCAATAATTATTTGCATTGTGCCATTATGTTATTTGTCCTTTTTCCATCACTATGAATAAAGCCTCTGTCTTCCAATTAATGATAGCTTTTGGCAAAATAGATCTATTCCTCTATCATTTGTTCCAGAAATTGTCCCCTTTCTCTTTGCAAATTTTTCATAAATTCCACACGCATAAAACTGTACTACAATTTCTCCCAATAACACAAAGCAACAGCAGCAAAAAAAATATTTTAATGGGACACACTTTCTGTATAATCCATGTTTTGCTACTTAATCTTGTCAGCAATACTCTTAAAAAATGGTAAGCTTGAACATCTCCAATTATTCCTTTTTTTCCAATGATTCTTGGATGATATTTTTTTAAATCATATTCACTAAGACTCATTCCTTTTTCTACATTACTCCCTCAATTCCCCAATCTGTGTAACTTTCTTGAGCTGATAGAAGTTCTTTAAATTGACGACTCTCCAACATTTGAT